>NC_035441.2:65772392-66072392 GCF_002127325.2 Helianthus annuus
TTTACTATAAATGATCCTTATACGTGATCCTGACCAGTGATCCTTGTTTCTTTGGCAGATAGTGATCCTCAGCCAGACTTCAGGATCAGGATCATGGGACGATATGGTGATCCTTACACTAACGGTCACTTCCACTTATTACAAAATTGTTTTGCAGGAACACCTAGCAGGATATGCCCTACACATCATGATCCAGGGACGCGTTTTCACAAATATGGCAAGAGCTAAATTGGAGATAGACGTTGTACCGGATATGGAAACTTAGCTTGATTAATGGCAGCAATTTAGGCTAGATTATCTTTATTTCTAAAGGGTAATGAGCTGATATTAGTCATTTTACCTAAAATAAGTCACCCACACATGTATAAGTACCCTCTTCCTCATTCGGAAGAACACACAACATACGACACAACTCTAAACACTTAGACACTCAGTGATCCTTGTACTCAGCTCATTATCATCCGAAGTTGTAACTACATTTTTATTATATTGAAGTTGGTGATCGGTAGTTGCCATCACCCGAGGTTTTTTATGCCGGAGATCATACATTGATCAAGGGCTTTTTCCTCGTATAAATCATTGTGTCTTTGTATCATCACAGAAGTGATCCTTTACTTTCATAGCTAACCAAGCATCATACCCCGTTTACATAAAGTTTGGTTACATTATCTTTGTGTGATTTTTGACCAAAACAGTTGGCCGCCCACCGTGGGGCAATTTGGTGCTTCATTCATAAAGAAAATCTTTTTGTCCGAAATCATTTCAAAGAGTTACATGGCTTCATCATTGAAGAACACCTCCACGGCGATGTCTGCAGTCACTCAGCACAAACCACTCTACCTCCTCCCACGGCAGGATCCCAGAGAAATGCTGAGAAGAGACCAACCCCTTCTTTCTCTAAACCTCCATCTTCTTCTGCTATGAATTCTTCTATTCCCAGTACTAGTGATGTGTTTGCTTTAATTTTGCAGATGAAGGATCGTATGCAGCGGCAGGATGAAACTAATGACAGGATCCTCAGGGAGATTGGAGATCTCAAAAGACAAAAGAAAGCGCAGAGGATCATTCCCCACTGATGCCAAAATCCTTGAGTTTTGAGACTCCAATGGTCACCTCTCAGCCATCAGGGATCCCAGATGTACAGATCACAGGGGAGACGAGAGGATTACATCTCAAGTCAGCAGCAATGACTCAGACATCGGGCTCGTATTTTCAGCCAGCAGGATCCTATCCTCAGTATATGGGATCCTTTATGAATTCAGGAATATATCCGGGTGCACAGCAATTTCAAGGATCCTACTTCGTTCCGGGCTTATCCCAGGTTCAAGGATCCTCCCTTGTTCCAGGATCATCCAGGTTCAAGGATCCTCCTTTGTTCCAGGATCTACTCAGACCCCAGGATCCTTCCTGATGCCAGGATCCCTAAAAAGTTTGCAAACAGGGAGTCTAGATGTCCATCAGGAGACTTCATTCCAATGCAGACCATTGCTTCCACTGGTCCCTCCGTTGTTCCAGAATCCCAGCAATATGGATTCCCTAACTTGAACCCAATGGGAGGTAACACTTTAAATAATTATCCTACCACTAACATGGATTCATGCAGGATACAGGTACCAATCACGCTATGGCCAGGGAATTACAGAAACTAAAGGACATGATCTCAAGTGTTCCAGGGGTAGTCAAGCCTATCCCAGAGATTGCAGATGGAAGCCACAAGGTATCTCGCTTTGCACCACCAATTTGTGATGCAGAGGTGCCCAAAAGGTTCCATATCCCTACCATGAAGCTGTATGATGGCACAACGGATCCAGAGGAGCATATAGCACAATACAGGGAAAGGATGGAAATCAATCCTATCCCAGAAAAGTTGAAGGAAGCATGCCTATGTAAAGGATTTGGATCCACTCTAACTGGATCAGCTCTTAAGTGGCTGCTAAGTCTTCCCCCTTACTCTATTACTTCATTTGCTAATTTAGTTAATTTATTCAATAACCAATTCTCTTGTAGTAGAAAATTTGAAAAATTAACTAGTGATTTGTACAGGATAACTCAAAATAATAATGAATCATTAAGGGATTATATAACTAAATTTAGTAAAGAATCCTTGGATATTCCCAACTTGGATATGGCTACGGCTGTTGAAGCCTTCAAAATGGGACTTCTTAAGGATTCATTATTTTATGATGATCTTGTTATGACACCTTGCAGGAACTTAGATGAAGTAAGAACTCGAGCACTCAGGTTTATCCGGCTAGAGGATGACAAGAGGATCCAGGAGAGACAAGTAGGGTCCTCAAAACAAGATAAGCAAGGATCCTCCTTCAAAAACAACAAGTTCAAATCCTACCATAGAAACGAGAACAAGAATGTGCATGCTGTCGACCAAGAAGAGGACGATGAAGAATATCCTCCAATCTCAGAATATTGTTTTTCCGTTGATAATCATGAACTAATCCTTGCAATGCAGAATCTAGGTGAAAAGGCTAGGTGGCCCAGGAAGAATGATAAACCATCCGGGACTAAAGACAAGTCCAAATGGTGTGCATACCATGAGGATTTCGGCCATCTGACTGAAGATTGCATAGCCTTAAGAAAGGAAATTGGATACCTGCTAAGCAAGGGGCATCTAAAAGAATTGCTGGGGAGAAAAAAGCAAAGGACCCAGGATCCTGAAAGGATCCCCGAAAAGGCCCCAGCACCTCCGGCAAATGCACAAGTGATCAACTTTATATCCGGAGGATCAGACATCTGTGGTACATCCTTCTCAGCGGCCAAAAGATATGCAAAAGAATCAAAAATGGATAATGGAGAAAGGCCTATTAGAACCTCAAGCGTCTCAGAAGGGAAGATGATAACATTTGATGAGGATGATCGCGTCAATGTTCAGGATCCTCACCATGATAGTTTAGTTATTACTCTCTTTATTTCTAACCATTTTGTCCGCAGGATCCTTATCGATGGAGGAAGCTCAGTGAACATTATCCAGCTTGATGTACTGAAGAAAATGGGTATCCAGAATCAGACATCACACCAAGATCCTCCGTGCTTGTAGGATTTAGTGGAGAAACGAAGAAAACTCTGGGGGACATCAAACTCCCAATCTACGTGGAAGGATTACATAATTACCAAAAATTTTGTGTTATTGACTGTTTATCTTGTTGCAACGTTATCCTTGGCAGGCCTTGGATACATGACATGAAAGCAGTTCCATCTACCTACCATCAATGTGTGAAGCTCCCTAGCCCATGGGGGATAATCAAGATCGACAGTGATCAGCAAGAGGCTAAGGATTGCTATACCTCATCCATGAAGCCAACCTCGAAGCCAAGAGAGCAATAGCAATTACAGTATCCTCCGAGGAATGTCTTGGAGGCAAGGGAACAAGATGTAGATGAAATCCTCTTGGATCCTAGTGATCCAGAATCAAAAATCTATATCGGATCAGGGATCCTTGGCAACATGAAAGAAGACATGATATCCTTCCTCAAAAGAAGAAAATCTACCTTTGCTTGGAAACATGAAGATATGACAGGTATATCTAAGGATATTATTACTCACAAACTTGGCATTGACAGGTCTATCAAACCAATCCATCAAAAAAGGAGGAAGTTTGCACCAGAAAGGAATGCCATTATCCAAGAAGAAGTAGAGAGACTACTTCGAGCAGGTATGATCAGAGAGGTAAAATATCCTAAATGGTTAGCCAATGTGGTTGTTGTCCAAAAGAAAAACGGAAAGTGGAGGGTATGTGTCGATTTCACTGATTTGAATAAGGCATGTCCCAAGGATCCTTTCCCATTACCCCACATTGACTCCATGGTGGATGCAACAGCGGGGCATGAACTGTTGACCTTTATGGATGCATCATCTGGGTTCCAACAAATCCAGATGGAACCATCTGACCAAGAGGATACAGCCTTTATGACCCCAACCGGTTTATATTGTTATATTGCCATGCCTTTTGGACTAAGAAATGCAGGTGCAACATACCAAAGGCTGGTAAATATGATGTTCAAAGATCAAATTGGAAAAACTATGGAGGTGTACATAGATGATATGGTGGTCAAGTCAAAGAAAGCTGAGGATCACCTAAGGGACTTGGAAGAAGCATTCGATATCCTTGATAATTATAACATGAAACTAAATCCTTCAAAATGCCATTTTGGTGTTAAGGCAGGAAAGTTCTTAGGATACATGGTAACCCAGAGGGGCATTGAAGCAAGTCCGGAACAAATCAAAGCATTAATAAATATCAAATCTCCTGCCAATGCCAAGGATGTTCAAAGACTAACAGGCAGGATAGCAGCTTTGAACAGGTTCATATCGAAATCCTCAGAAAAGTGCAAAGAATTCTACGATATCCTAAGGAAGAATAAGAAGTTCGAATGGACTGAGAAGCATGAAAATGCTTTACAAGCCCTAAAAGAGTATATGTCCTCAGCACCAGCCTTAGCAAAACCGGAAAAAGGAGATGTGTTATCCTTATATCTGGCGGTATCCTCAACCACTGTAAGTGCTGTCCTTGTTAAGGATCACGAAGGTACACAATATCCTATCTACTATGTAAGTAAAAGTCTACTTGATGCCGAATCCAGGTATTCACACCTCGAAAAACTCATCCTTGCATTAATCATGGCATCCACTAAGTTAAGGCACTATTTTGAAACCCATACTATTGTTGTTAAAACTAATTTTCCAATTAAGAATGTCCTCAGGAAACCGGATATGTCAGGGAGAATGGCTAAGTGGGCAGTAAAGCTTAGTGCCCATGATATAAGATACGAACCAAGAACAGCCATTAAATCTCAAGCACTAGCTGACTTTGTGGCTGATTTCAGTAGTGATCTACAAAAGGAAGCAGAATTGGAGGTCCAGCAGCTGGATGAGACCAAGGATCCTTGGATCCTACACACTGACGGATCCTCAAACATCAAAGGCACAGGGCTAGGGATCCTACTAAAATCGCCACAGGGGGACATAATACCCCATTCCATAGCCTGTGAGTTCCAAGCAACTAACAATGAGGCTGAATATGAAGCCTTAATTGCTGGCTTACAGATTGCTAAGGATATGGGGGTAAGATATCTCGAAGTATATGTAGATTCATTATTGATCACCAATCACTTTAATGGATCCTATGCTGTTAAAGGTGAAAAACTAACCAAATATTTAGAGATAGTCAAAGAATTGGCACTCTCTTTTGTTTCTTTTAGCTTAACACAGGTACCAAGGGAGGATAACACGGAAGCTGATGCATTGGCCAACCTAGGATCATCCTTGAAGATTCTAGAAGATATAAGTATCCCTATCATCCATATCCTGGCTCCTGCTATTGAAAATCAGGTGGCCATGGAAATAGAAGAGGATACTGCAATGATCCCTAGTGAAGAAGCCCAATCTTATTCAGGATCATGGATCTCACCAATCATGAGATACTTGCAACATGGGGAGATTCCAACGGGAGAAAATCCTAGAGCTTTCAGGATTAAGGTATCTCAATTTGCAATCTTAAATAATGTGCTATATAAACGATCCCTTGCAGGACCATATTTAAGATGTATTGAAGATCCTGAAATTGAAGAAGTGTTGAGAGACTTCCACGAAGGAGATTGTGGAAACCACACTGGGGGCAGGGCATTATTCTCAAGGATCCTCAGAACAGGATACTACTGGCCAACCATGAAAAGGGATGCTATAGACTATGCTAAGAAATGTGATCCTTGCCAAAGACATAGCAATATCCTTCACCAACCAGCTGAATTCTTACACCCAATACCATCCTCTTGGCCGTTCATGAGATGGGGAATGGATATAGTTGGCAAGCTTCCTAAAGCACCTGGTGGAAAAGTATTTATGCTCGCCATGACTGACTATTTTTCCAAGTGGATAGAAGCTGAAGCCTTTGCTCAAGTCAGAGAGAAGGAAGTTATATCCTTTATCAAAAGAAACATTATAACCAGATTTGGCATTCCCTCTGAAATTATATGTGATAATGGTTCTCAATTCATTGGAAGGAGAACCACTAACTTTTGTGACAGTTGGGGAATCAAGATGATAACATCAACACCAGTTCATCCACAAGCCAATGGTCAAGCAGAATCATCCAATAAGATCATCATCAACAATCTGAAGAAAAAGCTAGGATCCAAGAAAGGGAAATGGGCAGAAGAATTGCCTTATGTGCTATGGGCTGATAGGACAACTCCCAAAAACGCCACTGGTCAAACACCTTTCTCTTTAGTATTTGGGGCAGAAGCAGTGATCCCAACAGAAATGGTGATCCCAACTGCTAGAACAAGTGCTCGTGATCCTGAAGAAAATGCTGCAATTCTAGCTCAGGATTTGGATACTATTGAGGAAATCAGGGATCTAGCCAGAATAAGGATGGCAAGCTACCAACAAAGAATGGCTGGTGCCTACAACAAAAATGTCAGGATAAGGAAGTTCCAAGTTGGAGACATGGTATTAAGAAAAGCATTTCAAAATACTATTAATCCTGCTGACGGGAAGCTAGCACCAAAATGGGAAGGTCCCTACTTAATTGAAGCCGAAGCAGGAAAGGGGGCATACAGGCTGTTAACCATGGAAGGGAACTTGTTGCCAAGAGCATGGAATGCTGTTCACTTAAAGAAATATTTCATGTGAACATGATCCTTCATGCATGTGATCCTTACATTGGAGTATCCTTGAAGGATCCCGGTGCCATCGATGATCCTCATTCTGGTAATATGCTTATCCTAGAAACTATTATATTTTCCTATTTTTTACCTAAGGATAAGGATCACGTATCCTTCATCCTCTACTCACAAACCATTTGAGTTATGATAGTTCAGGTATCTTCAGCAAATCTTCAGAGATCTCCAAAAGCACCAAAGATCCTTGGGTCCAACCCCAGTTATCCTTGGGACTATCCCCAGTTCCCGCCAAGCAGCGCACGATGATCCTGATATAGTTCACGTCTTTGGGATCAGTACCCACTTCCGGGGCTGGCGACCTCATCGTACTGGCTATACCCAGGATCCTACGTATAATGGTGGACGCACCATACATCCGTTCCTAAGGTTTCTAACGTTTTCACGTTAGCTAAGGTTTTGACATTTTCATGTCACTAAGTTTGGATAGTTGCCAGAAAGGGCCATACTCCAGTTTACATACGATCCTTTGGGCTTGTCCCCAGTTATTCTATGGGCTTGTCCCCAGTGATCCTCCGGGATCATCCCCAGTTATCCTTTGGGCTTGTCCCCAGTGATCCTCTGGGATCATTCTCAGTTATCCTTTGGGCTTGTCCCCAGTGATCCTCTGGGATCATTCTCAGTTATCCTTTGGGCTTGTCCCCAGTTACTAACTTATCCTTTATATTGGCTTAGTCCCAAGTTGTATTCCATTTTTTCAGGTTTTCGAAGTTAAACAATTAAGGATCCTTAATCCTTATTATCCATTAAAGTTTTACCTATGGTGATTCCGATTAAAGGTTAGGATCCTAACTTGGATCCTCAGGTATGATCCTTAACTATTTTTAATTTCATTATTCATTATCCTAACCAACCCTGATACTTTGACAACCGAACCTATGATCCTTGAACTAAAATACTTTAAATAATTTCAATATGAGGATATTTGATCTAGGATCATATCCTAAGTTTATTAAACACTTTTCAACTCTCGTTATTTTAACAAATATAGCAATTAAGAAATAAGAGGATTATTGAAGGATAACAACACAAGATAAGCCAGAAAAGTTAAGTTATATTATTAAACAAAAGGATCATTAACCCTTTCAAAAAGTTGTCAAAATTGCCAACCCACATTTCTACCAGCAAAACGTGGCCCGTCCACATGGGTTGGCAAAGGGTGTCCATTGTCTATGCGGTCTTAGCATTTTTGCAGGAAAGTAAAAGCGGCAGGATCGCAAAGGCTTCATCCCCCGAACACAGGATCCCTCCACCTTTTGTAATCCTACCTATTGTCTAAAAGGATCCAGGATCCTTAACCCTAAGAAACTATTGTTTAAGTTACAGACCATAAATTGTTCCAAATACCACAACCACAAACAAACCTAAAAAAATTGGGCTCCGGCCTAGTCAACAATATCCATCATCGCCCAATCATGCAGCCTACACCTTCGCTGCTTCATCACCACCAGCATCCCCACCTTGATCCTTCTCAGCATCACCACCTTCCAGCATGGGGATCTCCTCAGCATCATCTTCATCCTCCAGGTCTGCCAGCCTTGCCTTCCAACCTTCAACATCCCACGAGCTTTTGTCAAAGGTAGGATCCTGAGCTTCCTCGGCCATCTGAAGTTGTATCTTATACATAGCGATTGCCGCGGAGACCTTAGCATCTTGGGTGATCTCCTGCTTCTCGTTATCCATATCAATCAACCTTTGAGCAGCCTCAGTCTTCATGGCCCGGAGTTCCTTCTCAAGATCTGCTATCTTGAGATCCTTGAGCACGCCCATTTGTTGAAGGTCGGCAATCTGGCTCTCTTGATCCTCAACATGGCCTAGATAAGTCTCGATCTCGGCAAGTTTCTGCAAAGAAGGGAATAAGGTAAGTACAGAACCGGATGATCCTCGAAAGAAACAGGACATACAAACAGGATATTCAAAACGGATGACCAACAGGGGCAGTGATCCTTACCTCATTCACGTAATCAAGGAATTGCTGACGGAGGAGGGGAAATCCTTGGAGATCTTCAGAGGTTTTCCTCTTTTTTCCCTTGCCCCGGATAGACGCTTTGGGAGCTGATGCTGAAGGACTGGCAGCAGGAGCCTTCTTCTTCTTTGAAGACGTGACATTGGCAAGATCACTTATCCCAAACTTGGAAGCGGATTTAACAGACCTGGCAGATTTTCCAGCACCTACACAATTCAAAAAACAAGATAAGTCTCCTTGTTAAATTAAATACTTCCACATAAAACTTATTTTTTATGAGGATACTTACTTGACATTGTGACAGACGCAGAGGATATCTCTTGAGAATCTTGGATAATAATCTGGAAGCTTCGAACTTCAGGATCAAGCTTCTTGAAAGCTAACACTCTCTCTTTGGCAGCAGGGGTCAACTTTAAGTGAGCAACGGAGATAGCTGCATAAAAAGACAAAAAAAGAAAAGACATCAGTGATCCTCATCATATGAGACAGAACTGATAGTGATCCTTCGAGGATCCTCTATCCTACCATGAGTGGCCCATTCCTTGGGCAGATCCTTCCCATCCGGGATGGAATCCCTCTTAACAAAGAAAAATCGACGTTTCCAGTTGGTATCATTCTTGGTCACTTTGAAAATAGGGTGATCCTCCCCAGCTTTCCGTTTCAGCAGATACCGGTGGGAACCAAACGTAGTAAGATCATAGAGCTCGGCCAGCTCTGCCATTCCCAGATCAATCCCTTCTTGCTCGATGATCCTCTCGAAGGTATAAAGAACCCTCCAGATCATCGGCATAGCTTGGATATATGAGATGCCGGTAAGAGAAAAGAAAGATTGGGTAAACATCGGAAAAGGATATGAATACCCAATGAGGAAGGGAGTAGCAGGAAAAGCCACCCAGACATCTGAGACAAGATCGCTCAAAGCAGTAGGATCAAAGGGTTTGAAAACAACATTCGCTGGGAAACAATGGCGAATCTTGTCTATATGGACATCAGTAAAGCAGCATCTCTCCACGGGAGAATCCTTGATAATTCCCTGGCTCTTTAAGGAACTCTCCTTCTTGGGACTCTTGTGCGGAGAATTACGGAGCAGCATATTTCGAACAAAAAACAGAGTAAAAAGCACGAAAGAACAGAGCAAAGAAGAGAAAGAAGAAGATGATACCTGATCAAGAGTCTTCAATGATGGTTATAAAGGGAGATACTTCGAATTTAAATACAAAATGATCCTAACCCTATCTCCTATTTATAATGATGATTTGCAGGGATCGTCACATCAGTGACGTAAATATCACAACGGCTAGTCCATATGTAACGGCTAGTAACCCGGAGTCGTCCGTTAGAGATAAGCTCAAAACAAAATATAACTCATCTATTTACAATTAACTCCTTATATTTTGGGGGCAATTGTTGGGGCTGGATTTTACTATAAATGATCCTTATACGTGATCCTGACCAGTGATCCTTGTTTCTTTGGCAGATAGTGATCCTCAGCCAGACTTCAGGATCAGGATCATGGGACGATATGGTGATCCTTACACTAACGGTCACTTCCACTTATTACAAAATTGTTTTGCAGGAACACCTAGCAGGATATGCCCTACACATCATGATCCAGGGACGCGCTTTCACAAATATGGCAAGAGCAAAATTGGAGATAGACGTTGTACCGGATATGGAAACTTAGCTTGATTAATGGGCAGCAATTTAGGCTAGATTATCTTTATTTCTAAAGGGGTAATGAGCTGATTAGTGGTCTATCTACCTAAAATAAGTTACCTACACATGTATAAATACCACTCTTCCTCATTCGGAAGAACACACACAACATACGACACAACTCTCGAACACTTAGACACTCAGTGATCCTTGTACTCAGCTCATTATCACCCGAAGTTGTAACTACATTTTTATATTGAAGTTGGTGATCGGTAGTTGCCATCACCCGAGGTTTTTTATGCCGGAGATCATACATTGATCAAGGGCTTTTTCCTCGTATAAATCATTGTGTCTTTGTATCTTTATCACAGAAGTGATCCTTTACTTTCATAGCTAACCAAGCATCATACCCCGTTTACATAAAGTTTGGTTACATTATCTTTGTGTGATTTTTGACCAAAACAGCTACGGCTGTTGAAGCCTTCAAAATGGGACTGCTTAAGGATTCATTATTCTATGATGATCTTGTTATGACACCATGCAGGAATTTAGATGAAGTAAGAACTCGAGCACTCAGGTTTATCCGGCTAGAGGATGACAAAAGGATCCAGGAGAGACAAGTAGGATCCTCAAAACAAGATAAGCAAGGATCCTCCTTCAAAAACAACAAGTTCAAATCCTACCATAGAAACGAGAACAAGAATGTGCACGCCGTTGACCAAGAAGAGGATGATGAAGAATATCCTCCAATCTCAGAATATTGTTTTTCCGTTGATAATCATGAACTAATCCTTGCAATGCAGAATCTAGGTGAAAAGGCTAGGTGGCCCAGGAAGAATGACAAACCATCCGGGACTAAAGACAAGTCCAAATGGTGTGCATACCATGAGGATTTCGGGCATCTAACTGAAGATTGCATAGCCTTAAGAAAAGAAATCGGATACCTGCTAAGTAAGGGGCATCTAAAAGAATTGTTGGGGAGAAAAAAGCAAAGGACCCAGGATCCTGAAAGGATCCCTGAAAAGGCTCCAGCACCTCCGGCAAACGCACAAGTGATTAACTTTATATCCGGAGGATCAGACATTTGTGGTACATCCTTTTCAGCGGCCAAAAGACATGCAAAAGAATCAAAAATGGATAATGGAGAAAAGCCTATTAGAACCTCAAGTGTCTCAGAAGGGAAGATGATAACATTTGATGAGGATGATCGCATTAACATTCAGGATCCTCACCATGATAGTTTAGTTATCACTCTCTTTATCTCTAACCATTTTATCCGCAGGATCCTTATTGATGGAGGGAGCTCAGTGAACATTATCCAGCTTGATGTTCTGAAGAAAATGGGTATCCCAGAATCAGACATCACACCAAGATCCTCCGTGCTTGTAGGATTCAGTGGAGAAACGAAGAAAACTTTGGGGGACATCAAACTCCCAATCTACGTGGAAGGATTACATAATTACCAAAAATTTTGTGTTATTGACTGTTTATCTTGTTGCAACGTTATCCTTGGCAGGCCTTGGATACATGACATGAAAGCAGTTCCATCTACCTACCATCAATGTGTGAAGCTCCCTAGCCCATGGGGGATAATCAAGATCGACAGTGATCAACAAGAGGCTAAGGATTGCTATACCTCATCCATGAAGCCAACCTCGAAGCCAAGGGAGCAATAGCAATTACAGTATCCTCCGAGGAATGTCTTGGAGGCAGGGGAACAAGATGTAGATGAAATCCTCTTGGATCCTAGTGATCCTGAATCAAAAATCTATATCGGATCAGGGATCCTTGGCAACATGAAAGAAGACATGATATCCTTCCTCAAAAGAAGAAAATCTACCTTTGCTTGGAAACATGAAGATATGACAGGTATATCTAAGGATATTATTACTCACAAACTTGGCATTGACAGGTCTATCAAGCCAATCCATCAAAAAAGGAGGAAGTTTGCACCAGAAAGGAATGCCATTATCCAAGAAGAAGTAGAGAGACTACTTCGAGCAGGTATGATCAGAGAGGTAAAGTATCCAAAATGGTTAGCCAATGTGGTTGTTGTCCAAAAGAAAAACGGAAAGTGGAGGGTATGTGTCGATTTCACTGATTTGAATAAGGCATGTCCCAAGGATCCTTTCCCATTACCCCACATTGACTCCATGGTGGATGCAACAGCGGGGCATGAACTGTTGACCTTTATGGATGCATCATCTGGATTCCAACAAATACAGATGGAACCATCTGACCAAGAGGATATAGCCTTTATGACCCCAACCGGTTTATATTGTTATATTGCCATGCCTTTTGGACTAAGAAATGCAGGTGCAACATATCAAAGGTTGGTAAATATGATGTTCAAAGATCAAATTGGAAAAACTATGGAGGTGTACATAGATGATATGGTGGTCAAGTCAAAGAAAGCTGAGGATCACCTAAGGGACTTGGAAGAAGCATTCGATATCCTTGATAATTATAACATGAAACTTAATCCTTCAAAATGCCATTTTGGTGTTAAGGCAGGAAAGTTCTTAGGATACATGGTAACCCAGAGGGGCATTGAAGCAAGCCCGGAACAAATCAAAGCATTAATAAATATCAAATCTCCTGCCAATGCCAAGGATGTTCAAAGACTAACAGGCAGGATAGCAGCTTTGAACAGGTTCATATCGAAATCCTCAGAAAAGTGCAAAGAATTCTACGATATCCTAAGGAAGAATAAGAAGTTCGAATGGACTGAGAAGCATGAGAATGCTTTACAAGCCCTAAAAGAGTATATGTCCTCAGCACCAGCATTAGCAAAACCGGAAAAAGGAGATGTGTTATCCTTATATCTGGCGGTATCCTCAACCGCTGTAAGTGCTGTCCTTGTTAAGGATCACGAAGGTACACAATATCCTATCTACTATGTAAGTAAAAGTCTACTTGATGCCGAATCCAGGTACTCACACCTCGAAAAACTCATCCTTGCATTAATCATGGCATCCACTAAGTTAAGGCATTATTTTGAAACCCATACTATTGTTGTTAAAACTAATTTTCCAATTAAGAATGTCCTCAGGAAACCGGATATGTCAGGGAGAATGGCTAAGTGGGCAGTGAAGCTTAGTGCCCATGATATAAGATACGAACCGAGAACAGCCATTAAATCTCAAGCACTAGCAGATTTTGTGGCTGATTTCAGTAGTGATCTACAAAAGGAAGCAGAATTGGAGGTCCAGCAGCTGGATGAGACCAAGGATCCTTGGATCCTGCACACTGACGGATCCTCAAATATCAAAGGCACAGGGCTAGGGATCCTACTAAAATCGCCACAGGGGGACATAATACCCCACTCCATAGCCTGTGAATTCCAAGCAACTAACAATGAGGCTGAATATGAAGCCTTAATTGCTGGCTTACAGATTGCTAAGGATATGGGGGTAAGACATCTCGAAGTATATGTAGATTCATTATTGATCACCAATCACTTTAATGGATCCTATGTTGTTAAAGGTGAAAAACTAACCAAATATTTAGAGATAGTCAAAGAATTGGCACTCTCTTTTGTTTCTTTTAGCTTAACACAGGTACCAAGGGAGGATAACACGGAAGCTGATGCATTGGCCAACCTAGGATCATCCTTAAAAATTCCAGAAGACATAAGTATCCCTATCATCCATATCCTGGCTCCTGCTATCGAAAATCAAGTAGCCATGGAAATAGAAGAGGATACTGCAGTAATCCCTAGTGAAGAAGCTCAATCTTATTCAGGATCATGGATCCCACCAATCATGAAATACTTGCAAAACGGAGAGATCCCAATGGGAGAAAATCCTAGAGCTTTCAGGATCAAGGTATCTCAATTTACAATCTTAAATAATATGCTATATAAACGATCCCTTGCAGGACCATATTTAAGATGTATTGAGGATCCTGAAATTGAAGAAGTGTTGAGAGACTTCCATGAAGGAGATTGTGGAAACCACACTGGGGGCAGGGCATTGTTCTCAAGGATCCTTAGAACAGGATACTACTGGCCAACCATGAAAAGGGATGCCGTAGAGTATGCTAAGAGATGTGATCCTTGCCAAAGACATAGCAATATCCTTCACCAACCAGCTGAATTACTACACCCCATACCATCCTCTTGGCCATTCATGAGATGGGGAATGGATATAGTTGGCAAGCTCCCTAAAGCACCTGGTGGAAAAGTATTTATGCTTGCCATGACTGACTATTTTTCCAAGTGGATAGAAGCTGAAGCCTTCGCTCAAGTCAGAGAAAAGGAAGTCATATCCTTCATTAAAAGAAACATTATAACTAGATTTGGCATTCCCTCTGAAATTGTATGTGATAATGGCTCCCAATTCATTGGAAGCAGAACCACTAACTTTTGTGACAGTTGGGGAATCAAGATGATCACATCAACACCAGTTCACCCACAAGCCAATGGTCAAGCAGAATCATCCAACAAGATCATCATCAACAATCTGAAGAAGAAGCTAGGATCCAAGAAAGGGAAATGGGCAGAAGAGTTACCTTATGTGCTATGGGCTGATAGGACAACTCCCAAGAATGCCACCGGTCAGACACCCTTCTCTTTAGTATTTGGGGCAGAAGCAGTGATCCCAACAGAGATGGTGATCCCAACTGCTAGAACAAGTGCTCGAGATCCTGAAGAAAATGCTACAATCCTGGCTCAGGATTTGGATACTATTGAGGAAAACAGGGATCTAGCCAGGATAAGGATGGCAAGCTACCAACAAAAGATGGCTGGTGCCTACAACAAGAATGTCAGGATAAGGAAGTTCCAAGTCGGAGATATGGTGTTGAGAAAAGCATTTCAAAATACTATCAATCCTGCTGACGGGAAGCTAGCACCAAAATGGGAAGGTCCCTACTTGATTGAAGCTGAAGCAGGAAAGGGGGCATACAGGTTGCTAACCATGGAAGGAAACTTGTTACCAAGAGCCTGGAATGCTGTTCACTTAAAGAAATATTTCATGTGAACATGATCCTTCCTGCATGTGATCCTTACATTGAAGTATCCTTGAAGGATCCTGGAGATATCGGTGACCCTTACTCTGGTAATATGCTTATCCTAAAACTATTGCATTTTCTTACTCTTTGCCTAAGGATAAGGATCATGTATCCTTCATCCTCTACTCACAAACCATTTGAGTTATGATAGTTCAGGTATCTTCAGCAAATCATCAAAGATCTCCAAAAGCACCAAAGATCCTTGGGTACAACCCCAGTTATCCTTGGGATTATCCCCAGTTTCCGACAGCAGCGCACGATGATCCTGGTATAGTTCACGTCTTTGGGACCAGTACCCACTTTCGGGGCTGACAACCTCATCGTACTGGCTATATTTAGGATCCTACGTATAATGGTGGACGCACCATACATCCGTTCCTAAGGTTTCTAACGTTTTCACGTTAGCTAAGGTTTTGACATTTTCATGTCACTAAGTTTGGATAGTTGCCAGAAAGGGCCATACTCCAGTTTACATACGATCCTTTGGGCTTGTCCCCAGTTATCTTTTTGGGCTTGTCCCCAGTGATCCTCCGGGATCATCCCCAGTGATCCTTTGGGCTTGTCCCCAGTTATCCTTTTGGGCTTGTCCCCAGTGATCCTCTGGGATCATTCTCAGTTATACTTTGGGCATGTCCCCAGTTACTAATTTATCTTTTACATTGGCTTAGTCCCAAGTTATATCTCACTTTTCAGGTTTTGGAAGTCTAAACATATAAGGGTCCTTAATCCTTATTAATTATCAAAGTCTTATCTATGATTGTCTTGATTGAAGGTTAGGATCCTAACGTGGATCCTCAGGTATGATCCTTGACTATTTTTGATTATACTCTTTATCCTAACCAACCCTTATACTTTGACAACCGAACCAATGATCCTTGAACTAAAACACTTTGAGAATTTTCAATATGAGGATATTTGATCCAGGATCATATCCTAAGTTTATTAAACACTTTGTCAACTCTTGTTATTTTAACAAATATAGCAATTGAGAAATAAGAGGATTATTGAAGGATAACAACACAAGATAAGCCAGAAAGATTAAAGTTTTATTATTAAACAAAAGGATCATCAACCCTTTCAAAAAGTTGTCAAAATTGCCAACCCACATTTCTACCAGCAAAACGTGGCCCGTCCACATGGGTTGGCAAAGGGTGTCCATTGTCTATGCGGCCTTAGCATTTTTGCAGGAAAGTAAAAGCGGCAGGATCACAAAGGCTTCATCCCACAAACAGAGGATCCCTCCACCTTTTGTAATCCTACCTATTGTCTAAAAGGATCCAGGATCCTCAACCCTAAACTATTGTTCAAATACAGACCATCATTGTTTTAAAACATCACAACCACTAAACAAAAAAAAATTGGGCTCCGGCTATGTCTAGAAGTTTCCATCATTGCCCAATCTTGCAGCTCAAACCTTCGCTGCACCGTCACCACCAGCTCCACTCGCTTCACCCTGATCCTTACCAGCATCTCCACCTTCAAGCATAGGGATATCCTCGACATCATCGTCGTCCTCCAACTCTGCTAACCTTGCCTTCCAGCCTTCAATATCCCATGTGCTCTTATCAAAGGAAGGATCCTGAGCCTCCGTGGCCATCTGCAGTTGTATCTTGTACATAGCTATCGCGGCAGAGACTTTGGCGTCCTGAGTAATGTCATGCTTCTCATAATCAAACTTGATCAATGCTTTGACAGCCTCATCCTTAACAGCCCGGATCTTCTTCTCAAGATCAGTGATCTTGAGATCCTTCAGCACATCCATTTGATGAAGGTCGGCAATCCGGCGATCCTGATCTTCAACGTGGCTGACATAAGATTCTATTTCAGTAAGTTTCTGCAAAAACAACAGGATATAACGTCAGACATGGGTGATCCTCAAAAACCATCAGGATAACCAACAGGGGCAGTGATCCTGACCTCGTTGACAGAATCAAGAAATTGCTGACGAAGAAGGGGGAATCCTTGAAGGTCCTCAGAAACTTTCCTCTTCTTCCCTTTACCCCTAATAGGTAATTTGGGGGCTGAAGCAGAAGGACTAGCAACCAAAGTCTTCTTCTTCGAAGACGTGACCTTGGCAAGATCATCAATCCCAAACAAGGAGGCAGATTTGGCAGAGTTAGCGGATTTCCCAGCACCTACACAATCAGAACAAGATAAGTCTCCTAACTAATTTAATATTTTACTTTTTGGTAAGGATACTTACTTGACATTGTGACAGACGCGGAAGATACTTCTTGTGAATCTCGGATGGTGACTTGAAAACTTCTGGCCTCAGGGTTTAGCCTTTTAAAAGCTAAAACTCTTTCTCTTGCAGCAGGGGTTAACTTGAGATGAGCAATGGAAATAGCTGCAAAGGAAAAGAGATATTAGTGATCTTCGTCAAATAAGACAGGGCTGATAGTGATCCTTCGAGGATCCTCTACCCTACCATGAGTAGCCCACTCCTTGGGCAGATCATTCCCACCAGGGAGGGAATCCCTTCTCACGAAGAAAAAACGACGCTTCCA
Source organism: Helianthus annuus (assembly GCF_002127325.2). Taxonomy (NCBI): domain Eukaryota; kingdom Viridiplantae; phylum Streptophyta; class Magnoliopsida; order Asterales; family Asteraceae; genus Helianthus; species Helianthus annuus. The sequence continues at coordinate 65,790,227 of NC_035441.2, forward strand.
ATTTGTGTCATTTTTGGTAACTTTCAAAACAGGATGATCCTCCCCGGCCTTCCGTTTCAACAAATATCGATGAGAGCCAAACGTGGTAAGATCATAAAGTGCGGCCAGCTCTGCCATCCCTAAATCAATCCCCTTCTGCTCGATGATCCTCTCGAAGGTATACAAGACCCTCCAGATCATCGGCATGGCTTGGATATAAGATATGCCGGTCAGAGAAAAGAAAGATTGGGTGAAGGCCGGAAAAGGATACGAATATCCTATGATAAATGGAGTTGCAGGAAAGATCACCCAGGTATCTGAAGTAAAATCACTCAAGGCAGTGGGTGTGAAGGATTTGAAAACGGCATCCACCGGAAAGCAATGTCGAATCCTATCTACATGAGCATCGGTAAAGCAACATCTCTCCGTAGGAGAATCCTTAATGATCCCTTGGCTTTTCAGGGGACTATCCTTCTTGGAATCCTTGTGTGGAGAATTCCGGAGCAACATGTTTGTGACGGAACAGAAACAGAGACGGAGTAGAAAAAACAGAGCAAAGAGAAGGAAGAAGGGAAAGAGAGAAGTAGAGGATACCTGATCAGTCTTCGGTAGCGGTTATAAAGGGAAGATATCTCGAATTTAAATGCAAAATGATCCTAACCCTATCTCCTATTTATAATGATGATTTGCAGGGATTATCACATCTATGACGTAATGATCACAACGGCTAGCCCATGTGTAACGGCTAGTTATTCGGAATCGCCCGTTAGAGATAAGATCGAAACAAAATATAACTCGTCTATTTACAATTAACTCCTTATATTTTGGGGGCAATTGTTAGGGCTGGATTTTTACTATAAGTGATCCTTATACGTGATCCTAACCAGTGATCCTTGTTTCTTTGCCAGGCAGTGATCCTCAGCCGGACTTCAGGATCAGGATCATAGGACGTTATGGTGATCCTTATACTAACGGTCACCTTCGCTTACTACAATATTATTTTGCAGGAACATCTAGCAGGATATGCTCTAGGCATCATGATCAAGGAACGCGTTTTCACAATTATGGCAAGAGCTAAATTGAAGACGGACGTTGTACCGGATATGGAAACTTGGCTTGATCTAAGAGCAGCAATTTAGGCTAGATTATCTTTATTTCTAAAGGGGTAATGAGCTGATATTTAGTCATTTTACCTAAAATAGGTCACCTACACATGTATAAGTACCACTCTTCTTCATTCGGAAGAACACACACGACAAACGACACAACTCTCAAACACCTAGACACTCAGTGATCCTTGTACTCAGCTCATTACTATCCGAAGTTGTAACTACATTTTTATTATATTGAAGTTGGTGATCGGTAGTTGCCATCACCCGAGGTTTTTTATGCCGGAGATCATACATTGATCAAGGGCTTTTTCCTCGTATAAATCATTGTGTCTTTGCATATTTCACATTGAAGTGATCCTTTATTTTTTCTACAAACCAAGCATCATACCCCGTTTACTTAAAGTTTGGTTGCATTATCCTTGTGCGATTTTTGACCAAAACACTTATCCTAACATTTTTGTTGTAAGCACCAGCCATTCTTTGTTGGTAGCTTGCCATCCTTATCCTAGCCAGATCCCTGATTTCCTCAATAGTATCCAAATCCTGAGCCAGGATTGTAGCATTTTCTTCAGGATCACGAGCACTTGTTCTAGCAGTTGGGATCACCATCTCTGTTGGGATCACTGCTTCTGCCCCAAATACTAAAGAAAAAGGTGTTTGACCAGTGGCATTCTTGGGAGTTGTTCTATCAGCCCATAGCACATAAGGTAACTCCTCTGCCCATTTTCCCTTCTTGGATCCTAGCTTCTTCTTCAGATTGTTGATGATGATCTTGTTGGATGATTCTGCTTGGCCATTGGCCTGTGGATGAACTGGTGTTGATGTTATCATCTTGATTCCCCAACTGTCACAAAAGTTAGTAGTTCTGCTTCCAATGAATTGGGAACCATTATCACATACAATTTCAGAGGGAATGCCAAATCTAGTTATAATGTTTCTTTTGATAAAGGATATAACTTCTTTTTCTCTGACTTGAGCAAAAGCTTCAGCTTCTATCCACTTAGAGAAGTAGTCAGTCATGGCAAGCATAAATACTTTTCCACCAGGTGCTTTAGGGAGCTTGCCAACTATATCCATCCCCCATCTCATGAATGGCCAAGAGGATGGTATAGGGTGTAGCAGTTCAGCTGGTTGATGAAGGATATTGCTGTGTCTTTGACAAGGATCACATTTCCTAGCATATTCTACAGCATCCCTTTTCATGGTTGGCCAGTAGTATCCTGTTCTAAGGATCCGTGAGAACAATGCCCTGCCCCCAGTGTGGTTTCCACAATCTCCTTCATGGAAGTCTCTCAACACTTCTTCAATTTCAGGATCCTCGATACATCTTAAATATGGTCCTGCAAGAGATCGTTTATATAGCACATTATTTAAGATTGTAAATTGGGATACCTTAATCCTGAAAGCTCTAGGATTTTCTCCCATCGGAATCTCCCCGTTTTGCAAGTATCTCATGATTGGTGAGATCCATGATCCTGCATAAGATTGATCTTCTTCACTAGGGATTACCGCAGTATCCTCTTCTATTTCCATGGCCACCTGATTTTCAATAGCAGGAGCCAGGATATGGATGATAGGGATACTTATATCTTCTGGAATCTTCAAGGATGATCCTAGGTTGGCCAATGCATCAGCTTCCGTGTTATCCTCCCTTGGTACCTGTGTTAAGCTGAAAGAAACAAAAGAAAGTGCCAATTCTTTGACTACCTCTAAATATTTGGTTAGTTTTTCACCTTTAACAGCATAGGATCCATTAAAGTGATTGGTGATCAATAATGAGTCTACATATACTTTAAGATATTTTACCCCCATATCCTTAGCAATTTGCAAGCCAGCAATTAAGGCTTCATATTCAGCCTCATTGTTAGTTGCTTGGAACTCACAAGCTATGGAGTGGGGTATTATGTCCCCCTGTGGCGATTTTAGTAGTATCCCGAGCCCTGTGCCCTTGACATTTGAGGATCCATCAGTGTGTAGTATCCAAGGATCCTTGGTCTCATCCAGCTGTTGGACCTCCAATTCTGCTTCTTTTTGTAGATCACTACTGAAATCAGCCACAAAGTCAGCTAGTGCTTGGGATTTAATGGCTGTTCTTGGCTCATATCTTATATCATGGGCACTAAGCTTTACTGCCCACTTAGCCATTCTTCCTGACATCTCTGGTTTCCTGAGGACATTCTTAATTGGAAAGTTAGTTCTAACAACAATAGTATGGGTTTCAAAATAATGCCTTAGCTTAGTTGATGCCATGATTAATGCAAGAATAAGTTTTTCGAGGTGTGAGTACCTGGATTCGGCATCAAGTAAACTCTTACTTACATAGTAGATAGGATATTGTGTACCTTCGTGATCCTTAACAAGGACAGCACTTACAGCGGTTGAGGATACCGCCAAATATAAGGATAACACCTCTCCTTTTTCGGGCTTTGATAATGCTGGTGCTGAGGACATATATTCTTTAAGGGCTTGTAAAGCATTCTCATGTTTCTCAGTCCATTCAAACTTCTTGTTCTTCCTTAGGATATCGTAAAATTCTTTACATTTTTCTGAGGATTTTGATATGAACCTGTTCAGAGCTGCTATCCTGCCTGTTAGCCTTTGCACATCCTTAGCATTGGCAGGGGACTTGATGTTTACTAGTGCTTTAATTTGCTCCGGACTTGCCTCAATGCCCCTCTGAGTTACCATATATCCTAGGAATTTACCTGCCTTAACACCAAAGTGGCACTTTGAAGGATTAAGCTTCATGTTATAATTATCAAGGATATCGAATGCTTCCTCCAAATCCCTTAGGTGATCCTCAGCTTTCTTTGATTTGACTACCATATCATCTATGTATACTTCCATAGTTTGTCCAATTTGATCTTTGAACATCATATTCACCAGCCTTTGATATGTTGCACCTGCATTTCTTAATCCAAAAGGCATGGCAATATAACAATACAAACCTGTTGGGGTCATAAAGGCTGTATCCTCTTGGTCAGATGGTTCCATCTGAATTTGTTGGAATCCAGATGATGCATCCATAAAGGTTATCAGTTCATGCCCCGCTGTTGCATCCACCATGGAGTCAATGTGGGGTAATGGGAAAGGATCCTTGGGACATGCCTTATTTAAATCAGTGAAATCGACACATACCCTCCACTTTTCGTTTTTCTTTTGGACAACGACCACATTGGCTAACCATTTTGGATACTTTACCTCTCTGATCATACCTGCTCGAAGTAGTCGCTCTACTTCTTCTTGGATAATGGCATTTCTTTCCGGTGCAAACTTCCTCCTTTTTTGATGGATTGGTTTGATAGACCTGTCAATGCCAAGTTTGTGAGTAATAATATCCTTAGATATACCTGTCATATCTTCATGTTTCCAGGCAAAGGTAGATTTTCTTCTTTTGAGGAAGGATATTAGGTCTTCTTTCATCTTGCCAAGGATCCCTGATCCGATATAGATTTTTGATTCAGGATCACTAGGATCCAAGAGGATTTCGTCCACATCTTGTTCCCTTGCCTCCAAGACATTCCTCGGAGGATACTGTAATTGCTATTGCTCCCTTGGCTTCGAGGTTGGCTTCATGGATAAGGTATAACAATCCTTAGCCTCCTGCTGATCACTGTCGATCTTGATTATTCCCCATGGGCTAGGGAGCTTCACACATTGATGGTAGGTGGATGGGACTGCTTTCATATCATGTATCCAGGGCCTGCCAAGGATAACATTGCAACAAGATAAACAGTCAATAACACAAAATTTTTGATAATTATGTAATCCTTCCACGTAGATTGGGAGTTTGATGTCCCCCAGAGTTTTCTTCGTTTCTCCACTGAATCCTACAAGCACGGAGGATCTTGGTGTGATGTCTGATTCTGGGATACCCATTTTCTTCAGAACATCAAGCTGGATAATGTTCACCGAGCTTCCTCCATCGATAAGGATCCTGCGGACAAAATGGTTAGAGATAAAGAGAGTAATAACTAAACTATCATGATGAGGATCCTGAATGTTAATGCGATCATCCTCATCAAACGTTATCATCTTCCCCTCTGAGACACTTGATGTTCTAGTAGGTCTTTCTCCATTATCCATTTTTGACTCCTTTGCATGCCTTTTGGCCGCCGAGAAGGATGTACCACAGATGTCTGATCCTCCGGAAATAAAGTTGATCACTTGTGCATTTGCCGGAGGTGCTGGAGCCTTTTCAGGGATCCTTTCAGGATCCTGAGTCCTTTGCTTTTTTCTTCCCAACAGTTCTTTTAGGTGCCCCTTGCTTAACAGATATCCAATCTCTTTTCTTAAAGCTATGCATTCTTCGGTTAGATGCCCGAAATCCTCATGGTATGCACACCATTTTGACTTGTCTTTAGTCCCGGATGGTTTATCATTCTTCCTGGGCCACCTAGCTTTTTCACCTAGATTCTGCATTGCAAGGATTAGTTCCTGATTATCAACGGAAAAACAATATTCTGAGATTGGAGGATAATCTTCATCATCCTCTTCTTGGTCAACAGCATGCACATTCTGGTTCTCATTTCTATGGTAGGATTTGAAGTTGTTGTTCTTGAAGGAGGATCCTTGCTTCTCCTGTTTTGAGGATCCAACTTGTCTCTCCTGGATCCTCTTGTCATCCTCTAGCCGGATGAACCTGAGTGCCCGAGTTCTTACTTCATCTAGGTTCCTGCATGGTGTCATAACAAGATCATCATAGAATAATGAATCCTTAAGCAGTCCCATTTTGAAGGCTTCAACAGCCGTAGCCATATCCAAGTTGGGAATGTCCAAGGATTCTTTACTAAATTTAGTTATGTAATCCCTTAATGATTCATTATGACTTTGAGTTACTCTATATAAATCACTGGTTAATCTTTCAAATTTTCTACTACAAGAGAATTGGTTATTGAATAAATTAACTAAATTAGCAAATGAAGTAATAGAGTAAGGGGGAAGACTTAGCAGCCATTTAAGAGCTGATCCAGTAAGAGTGGATCCGAATCCTTTACATAGGCATGCTTCCTTCAGCTTTTCTGGGATAGGATTGATCTCCATACTCTCCCTGTATTGTGCTACGTGTTCCTCTGGATCCGTTGTACCATCATACAGCTTCATAGTAGGGATATGGAACCTTTTGGGTACCTCTGCATCACAAATTGGTGGTGCAAAGCGAGATACCTTATGGCTTCCATCTGCAATCTCTGGGATAGGCTTGACTACCCCTGGAACACTTGAGATCATATCTTTTAGCTTCTGCAACTCTCTGGCCATAGCATGATTGATACCTGTATCCTGCATGAATCCATGGTTAGGGGTAAGATAATTATTTAAAGTGTTACCTCCCATTGGGTTCAAGTTAGTGAATCCATATTGCTGGGATTCGGGGATAACGGAGGGACCAGTGGAAGCAATGGTCTGCATTGGAATGAAGTCCCCTTGATGGACATCTAGACTTCCTGTTTGCAAACTTTTTAGGGATTCTGGCATCTGGAAGGATCCTGGTATTTGGAAGGATCCTGGTATCTGGGATGATCCTGGAACGAAGGAGGATCCTTGACCCTGGGATGATCCTGGAACGAAGTAGGATCCTTGAAACTGCTGTGCTCCCGGATAGGCTCCCGAATTCATGAAGGATCCCATATGCTGGGGATAGGATCCTGCCGGCTGAAAGTGTGAGCCTGATGCCTGAGTCATTGCCGTCGATCCGAGGTGCAATCCTCTTGATTCTCCCATAATTTGCACGTCTGAAATTCCTGATGGCTGAGAAGTAATCATTGGAGTATCAAAGCTCAAGGATTTGGGCATCAGTGGGGAATGATCCTCTGCCGTTTTCTTTTGTCCTTTGAAATCTCCAATTTCCCTGAGGATCCTTTCATTAGTTTCATCCTGCCGTTGCATGCGATCCTTCATCTGCAAAATCAAAGTAAATACGTCACTAGTACTGGGAGTATAAGAATTCATAGCAGAGGAAGATGGAGGTTTAGAGTTAGTAGGAGTTGGTCTCTTCTCAGCATTCTTCTGGGATCCTGCCTGTGGAGGAGGCAGAGTGTTCTGAGATGAGGTGACTGCAGACATCGCCGTGGACATGTTTTTCAATGATGAAGCCATGTAATTCTTTGAAATGATTTCGAACAAAAGGTTTTCTTATGAATGAAGCACCAATTGCCCCACGGTGGGCGCCAAACTGTTTTGGTCAAAAATCACACTAAGGATAATGCAACCAAACTTTATGTAAACGGGGTATGATGCTTGGTTTATTGAAAAAGTAAAGGATCACTTCTACGAGAGATGTGCAAAGACACAATGATTTATACGAGGAAAAAGCCCTTGATCAATGTATGATCTCCGGCATAAAAAACCTCGGGTGATGGCAACTACCAATCACCAACTTCAATATAAGAAAAATATAGTTACAACTTCGGATGATAATGAGCTGAGTACAAGGATCACTATAGTTTCGAGTGTCTAAGCGTGTGAGAATTGTGTTGTGTGTTCTTCCGAATGAGGAAGAGTGTTATATATACAAGTGTAGGTGACCTATTTTAGGTAAAAAGACTAATAATCAGCTCATTACCCCTTTAGAAATAAAAGTAAATCTAGCCTAAATTATCGCCCTTAAATCATGCCAAGTTTCCATATCCTTCACAACGTCCATCTCCGATTAAGCACATGCCATAGTTGTGAAGACGTGTCCTTTAATTGTGATGCTAAGAGCGGATCCTGCTAGTCATTCCTGCAAAACAACATTAAATTCAACGAAAGCAACTGTTAGCATGAGGATCCTATGATGGTCCGTGATCCTGATCCTGGGAGTCTGCTGAGGATCACTATCTGCCAAAGAAACAAGGATCACTGGTTAGGATCACATGTGAGGATCATGTATTGTAAAAATCCAGCCCTAACAACTAACGGATTCTGTGTAGGAGCCCGTGCTCAAGCTTCCAACATTCATGAGGACCTTTTCTCCGGAAGACTCGCTCTAAGTCGTTCACTGAGACATAACAATGTTGCCACGTCCACCGCCGCAGCCTCCACCACGTCCACCATTTCGTCCGCTCATGATTCTATATAAGAAGAGTGGAAAAGGTTAAGGGTCGAGATTGGTTAAGAGTCAAACATCACTATGACCTCTACAGATTACTGAGTTCTATCATTAGGTTAGACAACAGAGCAGAACCCCTTTCACAATCCTCAAGCCTCACTAGGACTCGTATGCACCCCACATTATTATTATGTGTGCACCAATAATAACAATGCGATTTGCATGTTTATCTCAGCTCCTCTCAACTCGTGCTAAAAGGTTCCTCAAATTCGAGTAGCAAAACAAAAGACACCATAACATAGATCATGAAGGTTTAGAGGAGTGTCGCACTATCAAACACATAACGTAGGCTAGTAACACAGGAACTCATGCTGTAGTGCTAAGTGTGCATTCACATGAAATGTCATACATAAGTGTACACTAGATATACTGAGCAATAAGTAAACGAGAGACGAACCTTGCAATTTGGAGCTGAGTGTCATGGTCAATTTCTGAACTGTTTGGTTATAGTCTGGTTTTATAAAAACGTTTTAAAACCTAGTTCACTATAACATGGCTCTAATTCCAAACTGTCACACCCCGAAAATACCACATGCGGAAACCCCGCTAGGCATATGACGTACCAGGATCTAGCCACCAATCACATTGAACTAATATCAAGATATTTAAACAAAGTTTCCATTCATAATGATAAAACATTCATAAACATAATTCAAGTTTAACATGTTCAGCAGAAGCATAAGATAAGTCATCATTCAATGTTTTAAAACCAAATAGGTGAAAGCAAATGTATTGTTATGTATTCTCAAAGACTCGACCCATGACCACTCCAGCAATCCCAGACAGCAACTTCCTCGTCCATAGCATCTAACGACCTGCGAGCATGCAACAAGTGTATCAGACAACGCTGGTGAGTTCATAGTTTTACGAAAATATTAATTGCCAAGTGTTTAGTTCAGTTCATTGATAATAATGTTGATAATAACCCGAGTACCGTACAAGATGGCTTCCAGATTATTTTGCCCATCCCCAATGCCCCCTGTCTAAGCATTGGTCATGATTAAGCTCATTAGTTCACGCCCGTCCTCTCAGGTACGGTGTGAGGTTGCCAAGCCTAATAGCGCTATCAACTAATTCCCCGTTACCTCTCAAGTAACTATTCGGTAGAAGATGGGACTTAAGGTGATAGGAATTGAGTGTATTATCTAACATTCCAGTTTTTTACCCAAAAGACTTATTCCTCTCAGGAATTCCAATTGATTGTCCCACCCACCGGGACGCATGCTCAAGAGAAATGAACTCACCTTAGATTTACTCGGTATGTTAAGTTACCCGTCAAAGTTAGTCAACCCAAATCCTACCGTGGTTACCAATCAAAAATCAGTTTCATATTCAATCAAGTCACCTATTTTACACAGTTTGCATTCGTCACAAATATCATTGTACAACATGTAGCGCATATCCAATTCTCATACAAGTCCACATCCCATGTGAATGTCACATAACAACATATAACAGAGGAGTTTACTACTCTCACAAGTCAAACCAGATTTCTCATTCTATCTAACAAATAGATCTTATAAACACAAACATCCATCATCATCTACATCATAAACTTTTCTGTTTGTTTACATACACGCAGCATCTCCACGAAGAATCTATTCTTCGTGGAATGCTCCCTTGGCGAAGAATCCTCTGGCGAAGGACTATCCTTTGTCGGGGTTGAGTACGGCGAAGAACCATAGAGGTTCGTCAAACACCAGTCGATGAAGGACTATATTCTTCGTCGACCTGGGTTCTTCGTGGGACATCCTTCGTCGCTGCACTTCACAGATAGTTAGGGTTTCCTACAAACCCTAATCATGGCAGTTCCATTTGCTATCACACTAATAACCATCATTCGCATCGATTATCATGAACACATTTAACATTTACGCATACATAATCAATTCAGCATACTACCAAAGAAATCATCGCACATCATAACAATTCTTATTTCACACAATGTTCCAACTCATCAACAGTTATTATCCTACCGAATTCATGTTTTGATGCTAACATCATAACTCACAGTTTATTAACACACGAACCCTAACAACCCTATTTCATGAAATCACAAAATCGTTGTTCCAATTATCAAACAAGACTTTCAGATTCATCAAGGATAAACAATTTATTAAAAATCCTTATTATCAACCACATCAATCACTTAACAGTTTGTATGCGTACACGGGGTTAATCATAAGCAACGATAAGTGTACTAACCGAGGAGTTGTGTGTGTGCGCCTAGGTGTTTGAACAGAGAGAGAGAGAGAGAGAGAGAGAGATAGAGAGAAAGCTTGAGAAGAGGATTGCCGTCGCACAGGAAAGAGAGAGAGAGCCTTAGGGTTTCTGTGTGATTTGCGGTTACATTATAAAAGAAGTTAAACAAGAAGTTTACAATCTGGGCCTCGAATAACCTGGGTCGAGGGCCCTCTTTGGCGAACAACTCCCTCGACGAAGAACCTTCTTCGTCGTGGAGTGTTTTGGCGAAGAACTCTTTCGGTGAAGGACCTCTTGACGAAGAATCATACTTTATCAAGGTGTTGACGACTAAGAACCCTCCTTCGTCGAGGAGTGATTGTGACGAAGAACCATTCTTCATCGGCATGGGTTTTTCGTGAATCAAGTGTGAACCAAGTGTGATGTTATGCTATGCCTAAACACTACACAATTAACATGTAACACCCAACCATAACAATATTTTAATCATTCAGATGTCATGCACAAGATACAACGTAAAATGAACTATGAAAACAATGTTGTGAAACAAGTGGTGCGTAGAGGAAAGACCTTGAAATCTCGGATTGTCACATATATAATACAATTTAGTTATTTTAATAATTTTATTAACACTTATATATATATATATATATATATATATATATATACACACATATGTATATGTATACACACACACACACACATATATATATATATATAATTAATATATTAGTTAAAAAGGAATAAAAATAATGAGCTCGTTTATGCTTGTATTACAACTCGAGCTTGGACTTAATTACAAAACAAGCTTATTTTTAGGTTCAGACTCGAACACTTATTTTTAGGTTCAGACTCGAATACGAACTCATTTAAGCTCGGCTCGTTTCAAGCCTTTTTCAAGCCAATCTCAAGTAGTTTACAGATAGCTTGGCTTGTTTACACCCTTAAGCTAATATGTCACAAGTGCGACTAAAAACAAAATTAATGGTAAAAAAGCTAAATGTCACTAAAAATGTGTATCAAACAAGTATGACATACACCATTAGAGGCCCTAATTGGTTTATCAAACATGCTAATAGGCCAATGATCATCCTTAACGCTATTCATTGACAACAATGGAGCATCAGTAACCCTAGTTGACCATCACTGGCCCTTAGGGTTGTTCGTGAGCTGAGCCAAGCCAAACCATGCCAGGGCAAGCTCAGGCTTGGATCGATTATAAACCGAGCTGGCTTGGCTCGGCTCTGATTTGAAACCGAATTGAAAATCTAACCTCGAGCTCAGCTTTTTTTTAAACCAAGCTGGCTCGGCTCGACTTGGTTTGGCTCGATTTTAAAAAAGAAAAATTAATACATAGCTCTCAAAATTCAGTAATGTAAAATGTTATTCAATAGTTTAAAGAGCGTATCCAAATAAATAAGTTTAACCTAATACAATACAAGCCAAAGCCAAAATCAAGTTCAACAACACAAAATAAGTTTGAATTTCAATGAAATACGATATTAGTTCATTAGCATGATAATCAACCTTCTAATATGTCATAGATATCAAATTATACTTTTAAATAGATGTAAATAATAATAATCGTTTTTTGTATTATATTATAATCTATATAAAGATGAAATATATTAAAAATAAAATAATCTGAGCAAAGCCAAGTTGAGCTTTCAAGCGAGCAAAATCAAGCCAATCCGGCTCGTTACGAGCTAAGCCGACTCGACATAGTTTCAAACCAAGTGGTATCCAACAAGCTTTTTCCAAGCTAAATCCGAGTGAGTTTTGAACCACGGGCTTTTTGGACAGCCCTAATTGGCCCTAACCATTCTAATGGACCATTGACCATCCTAAATGCCCTTCGTTGACAACGATGAAATAACCCTAGTTAACCACCATTGGCCCTAGTTGACTCATTAATCATCCTAATAGACCACTAATCATCATAATTGTCCGTCATTAACAAAAATGTAGCATGGACAACACTGTTGACCACCAATGTCCCTAATTGATCTATTAATACTCCGAATGGACTATTAATCATCCTAAACAACCTTCATCTACACTAATGTAGCATGAACAACCATAGCTGATCCTTACCGGCCTTGATTAGTCCACTAATCATCCTACTAGACTATTGATCATCCTTAACGCCCTTCATTGACAAAAACGTAGCATGAACAACCCTACTTGACCATCACTAGCCCTAATTGGCCCATCAATCATCCTAATTGAGGATTGACCATCTTAAGCACTCTTCATTGACAATAATGGAACATGAACAACATTATTTGACCACCATTGACCCTAGCAAACCCATCAATCATCCTAATGGACCATTAATCATCCTAAACGTCCTTCATTAACAAAAACAATATGGCATGAACACCCCTAGTTGAACTCCATTGTTCTAGTTGATCTATCAGTCATCCTAAACAACCTTCATTGACACTAATGTAGCATGCATAATCCTAGCTAACCATTACTGGCCCTAATTGGTCAATCAATCATCCTAGTAGATGATTGATAATCCTTAACACCCTTCATTGACAAAAAAGGAGCATCAACAACCCTAGATACCCACCATCGTCCCTAATTGACATGTAAGTCATCCTAATGGACCACTAATAATCCTAAACTATCTTCATTGACAAAATGTAGCATGGACAGCCTTTGTTAACCATCGTCACAATCGTCGCTATATGTTTAATCCTTTTTCTATTAATCATTAAACGATACGTCAATACGTACACATATACATACACTAACACATACACATACACGTACACGTATAAATAAATAAGTACATACATACACATACACATACACATACACATATACATACATAATACATATAAATAAATAAGTACGTACATGTATACAAAATGAATCAATAAATAAAACATAATTATGTGTAACATAAAAAACTAATTTGTTTATCATACAAAGTTATTTATATATTATTGTTAATACTATATACCAAAGCCCTTTTTTGTATATCTTTTATTTAGTATCATTAATTAAAAAATCAATCACACAATACAGTTAGTATTTAATTATTTTTTATTACTAGTTTTTGTTACCGTTATCAAGAGATGCGGCCTTAGAACCACATCTTTTGGTTCTTGATTTTTTTACAACACACCTATAAAATGCGGTTGCATAAGATCCACATCTTTTGACCTAATTTTTTCAAAACAAACATAAGATGCGGTTTAAAGAGGAGAACCGCATCTTTTAAAAACACCTATAGCATCTTTTGATCTATTATGTACTAGTAAAAACAAGTCACTACTTTACTGTCAAAACATTATAATTTGAAGGAGGTAGATTTAATCCTAAGTAAACAAGAGTGGTTATTCCTCTTTTTTCGTTTACAACCTTATTTTACATAACTCGTGAATTAGTATGATCATTATTCAATGTATAAAAAATGATTTTAAACATATATAAGCTTTTGTACGTAATCTTCCCAATCTATACGTATGTAGAAAATAGTATGAAATATAATTAAAAAGTTGGCTATTGTTTCAAACTCAGCTACCAACCGACACATCATGATCTATATATACCACCCACATTTGTTCCCACTTCCATGCTTAACATTAGTCCATTACCCCCTTTCGAAATGCCATCGTTCTTTACATTATTCCGTCTCCGGAGTAACTCTTCCGACAGTACCGAAGAGCTCATTGACGAAGGTCCCATTTCGAACACAACCGAGTGCTACGCCTGCACCCAAGTAGGCGTCCCCGCCTTCCACTCCTCAAGCTGTGATCGCGCTAATCAACCCGAATGGGAAGCCTCCGCAGGCTCTTCTCTCATCCCCATCCGTGACCGCCCCGGCTCCAAAACAGTATCCAACTGTTCATCCAACGACCGCCCAAAGTTTTCCTCATCAGGGTTCCTTAACCGCATTTACGACCCTCGCAGCAAACAAGTCCAAAGATGGAACAAATTCTTCTTGTTCACCCGCGGAATGGCTTTGGTTGTCGACCCGCTTTTCGTCCACACGCTGTCAATCCGCAGTGGCAGCGCCCCATGCCTTTACATGGACGGGTCGCTAGCCGCAGTGTTGGCTGTCCTCCGGACGTTGGTCGACGCCATTCATCTTGTTTACATGTTGGTGCAGTTCAGGATGGCTTATGTGTCACGGGAGTCACTTGTGGTTGGACGTGGGAAGCTTGTATGGGACCCATGGTCTATCGGTTTGCACTATGTCGGCTCACTCAAAGGGTTCTGGTTCGACGCCTTCGTCATACTTCCGGTCCCTCAGGTTATCAGTCTGAAATTTCACATGCAAAAAAACTGACCCGATGATACACATAAGATTTCCTATATTTTAGTTAAACATTTACGCAAAAGTTAAAATTTTTTCTCGTCCAAATAATAATAAAATTAATAGTATTCCTCCTGTTCCCCATGTTATTCCTCTCTGAACCACATATTTTACATACAATCATTAACTCAACACAACATATCCTGTTCCTCATGTTATTCCTCTCTGAACCACTTATTTACTTACATATACAAATTACATGAGGGCAATAGTTCTGCCACCACATTGCTGGAAAATGGGCGGCTGTCTCGTCTTTTTTTTTTTTTTTTTTCATTTTTAATACGATTTTGTCCCGATTCAAAATAAACTTATGCTTTTACCCCCAATTTAAAATTACGAATTTGCACTCGGTTTAAAATTATGAGTTTGCTCTCATTTAAAAAATGACAATTTTGCCCCAGCTAAAATTTGTTGTATTTCCGTCGTTTTAGTTTTTTCCCTAGCTCAAAATTACGATTTGGCTCTCAGTTGAAAAATATGATTTTGCCCCCCTTTTTCAAAAATTACGATTTCGCCCTGAGTTTAAAATTACGCTTTTGCCCTCAATTCAAAATTAAATTATGTTTTTGACCCCAGCTAAAAATTATGATTTTGCCATTCGTTCGAAACTATGATTTTGCCCCGGTTCAAAACAAAATTTTGGTTTTGCCCTCTTTTAAAAACTTCTGATTTTGCCCTAGTTAAAATCTGTAGTCTTGCCATCGTTTTAGATTTTTTTTTTTTTTTTTTACAAAACTATAGTAGTTTTTATTTTTACTTGGTTAACTCAATCTAACTTTTTTGTCAAGCAGGTGTCCAACACTCGCTCATTGTTTCTTTCTGACAATTTACTATTTTGACTCCAGCTTAGGCTTGCCATCGTTTTTTTAGCAAAACTATGTTAATGTTTTGGTTTAATTGGTTGAATCGATGTAATTTTTTTGAGATCGTGTTATGAGTAATATGCACAAGTAACTAAAATACATGCGTACATTTTATGAAACTAAGAAATATTTGGCTTAACACCCCGCAACGCGAACGAGCCATCCAACTAGTTTTACATACAATCATTAACTCAACACAACATATTTTCCATATGTTGGTTATACTCAGTTATGCAAAAATGAAAATTTTACACGTCCATATTAATATTAATAGTAATACAAATAGTAATAATACCGAAACTACATGCATATTTATCCGAACAATAAAACCGAAAATTAGTTATTTTTATTTTTCCTAGACCATCATGTAGTATTTTTGATTTATAACATCTTAAACTTTATATACTAGTATTTTTGATATTTCAAACATTTTCTTTTATGATGATATGCATATATATATATATATATATATATATATATATATATATATATATATATATATATATATATATATATATATATATATATAGTGGAGAGTTCAAATGAGAAGAAACTTTTTGTAAAAAGAAAAAAGAAGAAATTTCAACTAATAAAAATGTTTCATTTTACTTCATTTAATATAAGTATTTAATGTTACTATAAAGGTAATATGGTAAATCTACAAAGACTATTAATTAGTAGTATTCATCTTTAATAGGTAACTACATTAAAATTTGTAACTTATCTTAAAAATATATATATTTTTTCAAAAAAATAAAATAAAATAATTTAGAGTGTAGGATAAATTACAATGTATATATGATATATATATATATATATATATATATATATATATATATATATATATATATATATATATATATATATATATATATATATATATATATATATATATATATATATATAGTGGAGAGTTCAAATGAGAATAAACTTTTTGTAAGAAGAAAAAAGAAGAAATTTCAACTAATAAAAATGTTTCATTTTACTTCATTTAATATAAGTATTTAATGTTACTATAAAGGTAATATGGTAAATCTACAAAGACCATTAATTAGTAGTATTCATCTTTAATAGGTAACTACATTAAAATTTGTAACTTATCTTCAAAATATATATATTTTTTCAAAAAAATAAAATAAAATAATTTAGAGTGTAGGATAAATTACAATGTATATATGATAAATTACGGGTTTGTAGGATAAATTTCAACATGTGTAGCGTAAATTTCGAAAGGTGTAGGGTAACTTTTGATGTGTGTAGTAAAAAAAAAACATTAGTGTGAAGGATGATAGTTTTTATGACTAATTAATTAGTCAAAGATGATAATAAATGAGATAAATGAAAAAGTATTTAATGTTTTACAATTGTACTCTTTGTTCTTTTTCTTCTCAATTAAATTTTCTTCTCAAATGAACATTCCCCTATATATATATATATACAGGGTAGGGATCCTAAGAGAAATCCACCCTATTTGAGAAACTTAAGAAACATTCTGGACCACACATTTACCTAAGATTTTCATAATATACACATATGTATGTATAAGATTGATTATATACATATATGTATATTTTAAAATCTTGAATTATACACATATTTATATAGTCAGTTTTAAACTATACATATGTGTATATTACGAAAAGCTTAGAGAAAAGCTTAGATGGGGTGGATGAGAGTTTAGGGAGCGTTAGTTTTTTTAGGGGGGGGGGGGGGGCGTTTGGTGAGATATAGTTTTTTTGGTGGGGGTTAGGGAGGTGTTTAAGATTTTGGGTACGTTGTGGTGGGGTAAGGGTGAGTGTTTAGGTTTTTGGGTGGTGATGGGATGGGTTAATAAAGATGGTTCACACATGAACCCTACTAAAGAAATACTAATTATTAAAAGTTTAATATTAAATTTTTTTAATATTATTATGTTGCAAAAGAAAACTATACCATCCATAAATATATAAAAATTAATATTACTAGCCCAAGACTACCATCTCCTGATGAAAACCCGTTACCAGTGGCGGACATAGAGTGTTAATAGGGGTAGCATGGGCTACCCCTCAACCCCGTATCCGTAGTGTAAAAATACCCCTTAACTCCATTTCCGTAGTGTAAAACTACCCTCAACTTCATTTCTGTTATATAAAGGATATTTACCCCTGATCCTAAAAAAAAAATTAGGATACCCCTAAATTTTTAGGCTTGTTCCGCCACTGCCCGTTACCATTCACCTGCATGAGAAAGAAGGTTACTTCCTTACATGAATTGATATATTAAAAATAAATTTCAACAAAAAGACATAATATTTTTTACCTTGTTTTGGGATTCATTGATTTAAACAATGAAAGTAGAACTCAAAACTTGAGGAAGAAGAAAATTAATACTTACACTCATCTGGTAGTAATTTGACCGACTTTTACACAAATAGGTCTATTTATAACCGGTCAAATGTTTAAGTTAAAAAAATAAATCAAATACATTAAGCAGATCAACCAAACCCCTTTGGATCCACTTAACAACATTCTTTTCACATTCAGATACTCTAGGCTAAGGATCCTTTAAAAATATACAACAAATCGAATAATTGCATGTGCAGCTCATTACTCAGTTTCTACCACAAAAAACAAACAAATGTAATCGAAAGCCACCTACAATTTGAGAGATAAAGGTCAAATTCTACAAAAATAATTCCAAAATAAAGAGGCTGTTACCTAAAAGGTTTATAATAATCATGAAATAATCAAATAAAGGTTGCAACCGCAAATGGTGCCTCTCAATAACAATTGGAAAAGTGATAGGTTTTGAAGCACACAATTCCAGATAAGATGATCAAATCAAATGTTTATCTTAGATAAAGGTGTAAATAAGTTGCAAAATAGACATCACTACCAGATGGAGGAATTATAAGTGTACCAAGTAAGTAGTCGACATGTCAAAAATTCGAAAACTGAAAACAGATATGTCATTAACTTTAAACCCATATCATACAAACCAGAACATACCTTGAAGAAAACTAACCAATTTCTGCTTTTATGCTTTTAATAAAGAACGTTTATCAGAATTCATAGAAACAACAAGATGAGCATGATACTTAGCTACCTCTAGCATCTGCAAAATACAATTTTATATTTCTAATCAACTAAGCTAATCAGAAGGTTAATTTGTTTATCCAAACATTAAATACTTTTTTATTTATAATTTCATAATTTGTTCCAAAAGAAAAATCTAAACACGCCATCAAATATCTACAATCCTTACATCCCAGATATGTGAACTTAAAAATGAATGGGTAATATTAGAGATTGCGAAATATAGAAAATATAAGAAACGAATGTCTAATCATTCAAGAGATGAAGGTGTAAGATTAGAAATATCATCATTGAAAATGGAAAACGAAACTAAAACATAAACTTACCGTGATTAAAGATAACTTGTGAAGACCAATATAGATCTAAATTAAAAAAACTTGATTTTGTTTTAGTAATATCAACTACCTAAATGTAAAAAGATTTTTAAATAAAATTGTTACAAAATTGCACAAAGGGAAATCTATTTCTCTATCACATCATTATATTTTTATAATAACCCCACAAGGGCTCATGACGTTTGTATCATGGATTATCGTTTAGAGCATTATAAATAACAAATTTAAGCAAAATTTCTACCTTTTTTGCTATGGTTTTTCGAATATTAGTGAAAGAATTCAAAACGACTTTATGTTTTTGGTTAATCACTAATTATTATTATCTTAATGATAATCCTACACAGGTATTTACTATATACCACTTGGCCAAGAGCACTT
The DNA here is from genome assembly GCF_002127325.2 of Helianthus annuus. Classification (NCBI taxonomy): domain Eukaryota; kingdom Viridiplantae; phylum Streptophyta; class Magnoliopsida; order Asterales; family Asteraceae; genus Helianthus; species Helianthus annuus. Next base: position 65,809,593 of record NC_035441.2, read on the forward strand.
ATATCATGTATAAAAGTTTGGACCATTAAGAAATATAAATTCCGAACTCTGGCTTTATGCTTTAACCTTAGCATAAGAGTAACAAACCATAATCATACCCACTTTTCAGGTTGTATTCTGGTTAATAGTGCCTAGATTAATACGAGAAGAGCGAGTCCAGGCAATAATGAGTATCCTCTTGGTCATTTTCACCTTCCAATTCATACCCAAAGTCTACCACTCAATGTCGCTAATAAGAAGGATGGCGAAAGTCACTGGTTACATCTTTGGCACTATTTCGTTGGGTTTCACCCTTAATATCATCGCCTACCTCATCGCTTCTCATGTAAGTATGGTCTTCTTCATGTTTGTCACTATAAATATATGTTTATTTCTCTCATCATAATGCACTTATGTAATTTCGTTATACGCTTTCCTTATTTCCACTCGTTTTTAAATGTCTATGTCATTATCGAGATTCTTTACTTGAATTTGAATCTACTTAACATGCAAGACATCTTCTTTGGTGATAAAAACTGTTAGTGACGGAGGATAATGATATTAAGTGATCGTGTATCATAATTCACCTGTGGTTCATGTATTCATATCACTCTGATAATCGTAAAGAGTGCTTATTAATTTATGATAGGTTGTGGGTGGATGTTGGTATGCTTTGGCGATACAAAGGGTGGTTTTGTGCCTACGGAAACAATGCAATGAGAAAAACGCATGTTATCTAGCTTTGTCGTGTGCCAGTGACGTTTGCTACGAGTTTTTATTACACGAGGGAACATTTGGTGACCGTTGTGCTGGAAACTCAACCACTAATTTCGATAGAACGTTGTGTTTAGATATGGATGGTTCTTACAACTTTGGCATTTACGGAATGGCACTTCCTGTTGTTTCTAGCAACGCACGCACATTCAAGATTCTATACACCATTGCATGGGGTCTATTTAGCCTTGGTACATTTGGAAACGATCTTGAGCCAACAACTAATTTGTTTGAAGTGATGTTTAGTATTTGTGTGGTGCTAAGTGGGTTGCTACTCTTCATTTTATTAATCGGTAATATTCAGGTAAATACACGTCTTGCTTTGATTGTTTTCGTGTGAATATTCAGTTAGGACCAAGAAAATTCTAGGATTATATTGTATTCAGACCAAACAATCTCGGTCAATTTTTACAAAGTTGGACCAACAAAATTGGATATTGGTTCAGGTTCAGAGTTTAGTTTGGTCCTCGCAATAACCAGACAGAGTTTCGACGCTACGATACAAAATCACCTATCATGTCCTTGATACGTATGAAGCCTTGAAGATGTTTACTTGAACGGATGTAAGTTATTGAACGGATCAATGTGATGAGCTATTTATAAATGTTGATGATACTTGATCCGTACGAATGTGATAATCCTTAATCCGTACGGTTGTAAAGGTGTTTCTCATTCATCCGTACGTATGTATCATATTCACCATAATTGTTGCATTTTGACATTTTTATCTCATGCATACATCTCTTGGATGATGTAATGATGATGTAGGAATTATGATGTCATCATCTTAGATGATGACATCATACTTGATCAAATCCGCTCTCTTCGTATCATACCGTATCCTAATTCATCCTAATCACTCCTAACGCTATCTAGCGAAACCTCTGTTCGGTAAAATACAGATTTAAGACAGTTGACATTACAAGTACAATTAGTTTTCTAACTATGGCCATACGAATAGTGCACTAACATAGGTTATATTTACGCCAACATTCCTCAAATGACTAACAACCCTCACAAACCTATTGATGTGATTAATCAAGCTTTCACCTTTAATGCTACCGAAAGTATCATACTCCTTTTGAATCAAATATCTTAATCCCTCCATGAGTTTGACATTTCCCTCAAAGTACGTGTTCGCATAAAGCCATGCGGATTGCACCGTATGCTTTGTTATCTCTTGCCAACAAGATTTTATCTACATTGGAGTACATTGATGGGTTGATATTAAACACTTGTTGTTTAGATGATCAAGTCATGGGTTGGAGAGGTTTAATAATGATAGAGGTAACAATGAGGCATTAGTGAAGTAGTAAAAGGCTCCCGTTTTTCTTTTCAGTTAACAAAATCATCACCATATTTCAATTTCGGTAGCCTAGATATGAAAATAAGTTCGAGTTCTTTAGAGATTGTTCGATTAGGGTCCAATTTCACAAAGTTAAGGCAAAATAATAAGCGTGTTGCCTGTTAAAGACGAGTATTGCCGGGAAGAGAACACACGGACAATGTAACAACTAAAGAGATCCTATTGGCATGCAAATTATAGCTTAGAATTTGAGTATCGTCCGGACTGTCGCTAGCACAAGCCCGAGAATTCGAGTATCGTCCCGAAAACAGTGAAGACCCTAACGTGAGTTAGCTAAGAGAGTGTTGGTAGGAAGAGCAAAAGTGTTGTTAGATATCACAACAACCGACACTAGAGTGTCGCCATTACACACACAAAGAGCTTAAAAACACACAGCTTGACACACCATCTTCTTTAAAATTATACGAGTGTCGCCAAACAAACTCTAAACCCCGCCTTCTTCTAAAACAACACAAAAATCACACAAATCGATCTACAAACACAATGAATTAACCAAATAAATCAATAAACAGTTTGGAAACATTTTTCTAACAGTTTTTCATCAAAACACCAATTAATCCATCAAAAATAGATTTGAATTTGAAAATTTTGTAACAACTTTAAAACATTTCAAAAAGACCAGAAATTCAAACTATCAAGAGCATCATGGCTCTGATACCAAATTGTATGTCTAAAACCAGGATCTTCAATGCCATTGACATTTCTCAACAAGATTCGGATCCAAAACATCAATGAATTTGATGTTTGAACCCAAAAATGGCTAGAAAACTAAGAAACCGAAATAAGCACAATCAAGAAAATGTGATGGACATCATATGTAGCTTTGAATAGACTGGAAATGTTCACAATAAGTGTTAAGACTTTGCTAATTTTGCCAGGAAACACACATGCGTTTTTAGACCGATATATCCAAAAGCCTACCCTCAAAATGGCAAAATGAGCAACTATTTATAGGCAAGCCAACATGTCCTAACGACACTCCTCTATCACCGGCGTGGGCGCATGCAAAACTGGTGCCGTCATCACTTAAGTGGCGGCTGCAAGCTAATCTGAGAAAATACTAGACTCGCAACAGTGAACTATACAATAGAAAACCCAAGTGGCACACTAGTGTTGGCAGGAGTATCACTAGTATACATAACCTTAAGACAACCCAATAAAGAGACTACCAAGCTTCATCTTTTCGGATATGTCAGTATACAACAGTATTTTAGGTTCTAACAATTAGGAGTACTTCTCCCAAAGTAGGTAGAAAAAAATAAGTGGGCAGATTCCATAAGATGATGTCGTTTCCTTTCAGCAACACCATTCTGCTGAGGAGTATTAGTAGGTTATGGCTCGAGTATTGTACCATCTGACGCAAGTAACTAGGTCAAAGCATTGGAGTTATATTCACCCCCTTAGTCACATTGGAAGCACTTATCATAGCCGAATGTAGCGTATTGACATAGGATCTAAAGTCCTTGTAAAAAAAGCAAAGAATTCAAATTTACGCTTCAAAAGACAGACCCACGTATAACGAGTGTCGTCATCTACAAAAGATACATGATAAATTGTCTCACCCTTAGTAGAGACTGGTGACGTATCCCTGTACAATCAGAAATGTCACCAGTGTTTAATGACCCAAAGCACATGTAGAAACCAAATACTGTAAACGCAATGCTGAAACATGTCCTAACCAAGAATGCCACCAATGAACGACTCAAGCAAAAGGAAAAGAAGTCAACACTAGAAGCAGCCACACCAATTTCTTTGAGACCATCAAACACATGTCCTAATCACCCTCATAGAAAGTGAATCAAGTACATAACAAACATAATCAGAAAGGAACACCCAATGATCAAATTTGTACAACTGACTAACTGAAACAAGGTTTAAATCAAGATTTGGAATATAACAGATATTAGATATTAGTGAGAGAAATATGATGAATAACAACAAATCCAACACCTTTTATTGGTAACGACGTAGTACAAGCAGGCATAATAGACGCATATGGACCACATGTCAAATATACAAAAGATGACAAGTAGAGTAACATACCGTGAGATGCACCAAAATCCTAAATCCAAATTGATAAAGGAATACTTGAGGTACTAGACGAAGACATACCTGAATTTAGAAACAATCTAAACAAAAACCTGAGGATCTGAAGCAGGCATTGGTACGAGACCAAAAAGTGCACTCTGATTTGAAAAGTGTCATTGCGTTCTGTTCAGTTGCCTTGTTAAGAAACAACAGGCACCTAGACTTGTAGTGATTTTTTTTTTTTTGTTTTCAATATACAAATCAGTGGAAGGAAAATTTAAAAACACGTGTAGACGAACTATAATCATCCATGCTGAAAATAACTGAAACCCAAATAGAACAACGGTACAAATGAGAGCAACTAGAACTCGAACTCAAATCAAACGAAGCCAAACTTTTCGTCCAAACTAACTTTTCGCCACATAACAACTTTTCACTACAGAGCAAACTTTTTGCCAAAACCCAACATATCGCTAAAGTCAAACAATTCACAAGACCTAAAAATTCGCTAAAATCGACAATTACCGAAAACCGAATAAATCGGAATAGATTTACGAGTGGATACCAACTTAAAACGTCCCAAACTAGCAGATCACAATAGTACACTACTTCCCATGAAAACGATAACAACAAATTAATCCTAACAAATTACCAAAATTAATTATTGAAACTGAAACAACTGAAACAACTTTTTAGTACTAGAAACAACTGAAACAACTTTTTAATAATAGAAACTCTGTACTTGATTTTTATGCTAAGATGTTGATTTCCCTTCCTGAATTCTTATTTCTTTTAATTGCTTTGTGTTATAATAATAGAAACCAGAAACATTGTTATAGTATTTTCAAAACTGAAACAACTTTATTTATGTACATATTGTTTAGGCTTAAAACAAACGAATATCATGATTCGGTTCATGATCCTCATTGAGACTCAAGCTATTCAGTTTTCTCCTTTTTGATTATGTTATTTTGAATTTGTGGTTTTGCTCTATATATGATCCCATCCTGGTTCACATCTCTAGTTTCGTTATTGTATAATGAAGGTGTTCTTGGAAGATGCTATGCAAGAAAAAAGCAAAATGGAACTAGAACGTCGCGATATGGAATGGTGGATGAGGAGAAGACAACTACCATCACATCTAAAACAAAGAGTTCGTCTTTATGAACGCCAAAATTGGGCATTGATGGGAGGTGAAGATGAGATGGAACTCATTAAAGACTTACCTGAAGGCCTTAGACGCGATATCAAGCGTTTTCTATGTCTTGAGCTCATACGCATGGTAAATGACACACTTTCACCTATTTTTTATTCATTTACATATGAACGAGTAAATATGGATGGTGATTTATATCTTTTTAGACAAATCACAAAGTATAGATAACAATTAAATGAATCAAATGTATCAGCGGGTTGAAATTCATTCAAAGTTTATTGTGCATACGATAAATTGAACAATAGTTTGATGTTAATGTTACTAACAGTTGTTATATGTTATTCAGGTACCTCTGTTCCACAATTTAGACGACTTAATACTCGACAACATATGTGACCGTGTTAAACCGCTATTATTTATAAAAAATGAAAAGGTGACAAATTTTTGTTATCAATGGCTCGAATACCACACTGATCATGCTATATGTTAGTCATTTTTGAGCTGGCATCATGAACATTTTGTTAATTTGATTGTTTTTTAATCCTAGATAATACGCGAAGGCGACCTGGTTCAACAAATGGTGTTTATAGTTCAAGGACGCATTAAAACTAGCCAAAACTTAAGTAAAGGAGTTGTTGCAACAAGTACACTCGGTCCAGGAGGCTACATAGGTGATGAGCTTTTATCATGGTGCCTAAGGAAGCCATTTATAAACAGGGTTCCGACATGTTCTGCAACATTTACATGTATAGAGCCCACAGAGGCATTTGGGCTTGATGCTAATCATCTCCGTTATGTGACTGATCATTTTCGCTACAAATTTGTGGATGAGAGGTTGAAGCGAACTATTAGATATTACTCATCGAATTGGAGGACTTGGGCAGCAGTGAATATACAACTAGCTTGGAGACGGTACGTGGTGAGAACAAGGCGGGCGGTGAATCGTGTGTCTGAGGAGGATGGTGGTAGTAACCGTATGCTTCGGCAGTATGCTACGATTTTCATGTCATTTAGACCCCATGATCATCTTGAGACTTGAGTAGAGTCGGTTTATTATTCTTTGAATTTGTATCACCATGGATGGTTCTGCATTTTTATAAGGATTAATTTTATATAAACCCTTACAAACTTGCATGTCTCATATATATATATATATATATATATATATATATATATATATATATATATATATATATATATATATATATATATATATATATATATATATAGGGGCTGGTTAACGTACAAATACGCTTATCGTACATTACGTACGCTACAATCTCAGCCGTCAGATCATCTTCCCGCATTGAAAATCGCATGTTGTTTTTTTGTAAAAATTTCGCATGTTGGTTTTTTAACATGCGATGTCTTCAAAATTACCACATGCGAAATTGATACAAAAACCAACATGCTATTTCATCAAAATTATCACATGCGAAATTGAATTACCACATGCGAAATTGTTACAAAAAAACAACCTGCTATTTCATCAAAATTATCACATGCGAAATTGAATTACCACATGCGAAATTGTTACAAAAAAAAAGCAACCTTCTATTTCATCAAAATTGTCACATGCGAAATTGAATTAACACATGCGAAATTGTTACAAAAAAACACCTGCTATTTCATCAAATTTATCACATGCGAAATTATCACAATAAAAAAAAAAAAAAAAACATGCGATTTTCATTGCGGGAAGATGATCTGACGGCTGAGATTGTAGCGTACGTAATGTACGATAAGGGAATTTGTACAGTACCCTTTACCTATATATATATATATATATATACATATATATATATATATATATATATATATATATATATATATAGGTAGAGGATCCTGTAAAAAGTGCTCGAAGTGTGAGAAGTGTATTATAACACTATATATAATACTATATAACACCATATAAACACCGTATAACAATATGTAACACCATAGAATACCATATAACACTATGTAACACTATATAACATTATATAACAAATATAACACTATAGTTTGTCTGATAGCATGTTTATGATAGAGTTATAGTGTTATATTTGTTATATAATGTTATATAGTGTGTTACATAGTGTTATATGGTATTATATGGTGTTACATATTGTTTGTTATACGGTGTTTATATGGTGTTATATAGAATTATATATAGTGTTATAATACACTTCTCACACTTTAGGCCCATTTTACACTATCCCTACCCTATTATATAGGACAAAGATCCGTTAGGAACCACCCTTTATTGCGAGAACCGCGAGAACCAATGTGAATACAACAAAAAATGCCTAAAAATAGCTAAAAAACACACAAATTTTTTTTTAATATTTTTTTATAAAAAAATCGCTACTTTTAGTAGCAAAAAAAATTAATTTAAAAAAAAAAACATTTTTTTTGGCTACTAAAAGTATCGATTTTAAAATAAAAAATGTTAAAAAAAAAACTTTTTTTTTAGATTTTTTTTAGGTTTCTTGAGGGTTTAGTTTTTAGCATTTTAGCTTGGGGGGGGGGGGGTTAGGTTTTTTTTGTGGGGTGGGTGTTAGGTTTTTTTTTTTAGGTATTTTAGCTATTTTAGGTTGTGTTCACATTGGTTTTCGCGGTTCTCGCAATAAAGGTGGTTCTCGCATGAACCTTACCCTATATATATATATATATATATATATATATATATATAGGGAGGGGCTCATGCGAGAACCACCCTTATTGTGAGAACCTTGAGAACCAATGTGAACACAACCTAAAATAGCTAAAAAAACCTAACCTCCACCCCCCCCCAAAAAAAAAAAAAAAAAAAAAAACCTAAACCCCCCCAACCCCCCCCCCACCCCCCAAAGCTAAATGCTAAAAACTAAAACCCCTAAAAAACCTACCCCCCCCCCCAAAAAAAAAAAAAAAAAAACCTGAACCCCCTCCCCCACCCCAAGCTAAAATGCTAAAAACTAAACCCCCAAAAAATCTAAAAAATCAAAAAAAAAATCTAAAAACTTTTTTTTTTAATATTTTTTAAGCTCAAATCGCTACTTTTAGTGGCCAAAAAAAATTTTTTTTTTTTAAATTTTTTTTTTGGCTTCGAAAAGTAGCGACTTTTATATAAAAAATTTTAGAAAAAAAATTTTGTGTGATTTTTAGCTATTTTTAGGCATTTTTTGTGTGTTCACATTGGTTCTCGCGGTTCTCACAATATATATATATATAGGGTTAGGTTAACGTACAATATCCATTATGGTACAATATGTAGGCGCCCATCTCAGCCGTCAGATCTTCATCCAATATTGAAAACGCATGTTGGTTTCTTGTAACAATTTCGCATGTTGGATTTTAACATGTGAATTTATCAAAATTACCACATGCGAAATTGTTACAAAAACCAATATCTGATTTCATCATAATTATCACATGCGAAATTGTTACAAAAAAACAACATGCGATTTCTTTAAAAATTATCACATGCGATTTCATCCATGCTATTTTATAAGATGCGATTTCACATCGCGTACGTAGTGTACGTTAAGGGATATTGTATAGTACACTCTCTCTATATAAATAGGGGAGCGTTAAAATGAAAACCACATCCAGTTGCGAAAACCATGAAAACCATTTTCCAACCATTGATCTTTGGAGATGGATGGATGAGATTAAAAGTGATTAAAACAATATAATTTTTTTTTTGTTTTACTATGTTTTTAATATTTTAATGTCAAAAGAGTAGTTTAGTAAATTTGTTTGTTTTGTCTTATTGTATTTGTTGTTTTTTATTACTTTTTTTTGTCATATTAAATTAATTGTTTTTTATTAAAATCAGATTCTTTAATTAAAAAACATTTTAAAATCTGATTGTTTTTACAAAAAAAAAAAAAAAACAAAATTTTCAGGTTTTTTTACAAAGCACGTTTTTACGAGTCGTTTTTTACGCCCAGTTTTTTGCCGCGTTTTTTACGCCCCGTTTTTTCGCCGCGTTTTTTACGCCCCGTTTTTAGACGCGGTTTTTTACGCACTTTTTTTTTACCTCTAGTTTCATGCGCCTTTTTTAACGTGCCCTTTTTACACCCCATTTTTCAGGATTAAAAAAAAAACGTTTTTACGAGCCGTTTTATTACGCCCCGTTTTTACGCATGGTTTTACTGGCCGTTTTATGCGCCGTTTTTGCGCGCCGTTTTTAGGCCTGTTTTTTACGTGTTGTTTTTTACCCCCGGTTTTACGAGCTGTTTTACGCCCCGTATTTACACACCGTTTTATCACCCAGTTTTTTTACGAGCCGTTTTTTACACCCCGTTTTTTACGCGCTGTTTTTTTAAGCGCCGTTTTTACGCCCCGTATTTGGACGCCGTTTTTTTACACACATGTTTTTAAACTTTTTTTACGGTTTTAAACTTTTTTTACGAATACTTTTTTTACGGTTTTAAACTATTTTTTCAAAAAAACTTTTTTACAGCTTTTTTTTAACAAAAACTTTTAACAAAGAACAAAAATTTATACGAAAACTTTTTTACGGTTTTAACCTTTTTTCTACAAAAAACTTTTTTTTACACACATTTTAAAACTTTTTTGCGTTTTTTAAGAAAACTTTTTTTACGGTTTTAAACTTTTTTTTAACAAAAAGTTTTTTACCGGAATCTTTTTTTATAAAATCTCATTTTACCAAAGACAAATTTATACGAAACTTTTTTTATGGTTTTAACCTTTTTCTTTACACACACGTTTTTTATTTTTTTTACGTTTTTTAGGAAAAATTTTTTTACGGTTTTAAACTTTTTTTCTACAAACATATTTTTACAAAAAAAAAAATGTTACAAATTTTTTTTTTTACAAAGATAAAAAATTTATACGAAATTTTTTTTACGGTTTTAGCCTTTTTTTTACAAAAAACATTTTTTTTCAGAAATTATTTTAAAGAAAACTTTTTTACGGTTATAAACTTTTTTTTCAAAAAACAAACTCGCCCAAAAATCACAACTCAGTAGGTGTCTCAGATAGATTGAACTTATTATCATCGACCGGAAAAAATATAAAAAACAACAACAAAACTCAAAATCATGTGTGGCTCTTGAAAAAAAAACCGGGGCTTGGCTCAGAGTTTTCAATAATCATAGTTGCCAAAGTGGGGTTGCAGGTTGCAAAACCTACCCTCCACCAACCTTGCCACGCCATTGTCATCATTGTCAATAAATCGAAAAGGGACAACAAAACAACTTACAAACACCAAAGGGTCGGCAAAACAACTTACAAACAAGACAGAATCAAAAATACAAATCAATTTTTTTTTTCAAAAAACTAACCAGAATCAAGATCAACAACTACCTCTCCTGCAGAATCAATCCAAGATCCAAAATAAAACATATCGATCCAAGATCCAAGTAAAACAGAATCAAGATCACTCAATATTCAAAAAACTAACCAGAAACAAGAACACAAACACCCATCTTACAGATCATTCATCCACCTTCTATCACCCCAAAAAACACCCTCTTCCTTCAACCCCCAAAACCGGCACAACCTCTACCCACCACCCAATCACCGGCACCACCGACATCTGACGCACCACCAGCACCACCGACATTGATGGCACTACCAACATCGACGACACCATCGGCGTCGACGACACACCACCTTCAATCACCGGCACCACCGTCATCTACGGTACCACCGACAAATCAGATGATGAAGAGAGAGAACCGCGGTGGTCTTATATCTCCGGCCGATGACAGTTTTTTTATATCTCTGGCCGATAACAATGAGGGTTTTAAATCAGATGAAGGCGGTGGTGGATCCAAGAACTTACCGGAGAAGAAGTTTGACTTCCATTTCCGCCGTGCTACTAGAAGGTGCTCCGGTGGTGGATCCGAGAAACTCACCAGTTGAAAAAACTTATGGGTGGCCGGAGACATCAGTTTCTCAATGATCTAGGGAGTTGCGAGTGTTTGATGGTGGTGTTTGGGGGGACGTCGGAGAAAACGAGAGGGTTGCCGGTGCGGGTGTGGTGTTTCGGGGTCGCCGGTGTGGGTGTGGTGCCGGTAACAGAGATTGTTCATAAGCTGAAGATGATGAAGATGATGATTTTCTTCATCAGAGATGAAGAGAGATATGTGAGGATGAGGGTTTCAAAAATGTGTGAAGATAGAGAAAGTAGGAATGACTTTAAAAAGAGACAGCGACATAGACAGATTGAGATGGAAATGAAATATAAAGTAAATTACCTAAATACCCATTTGGTTTTTAAATGATAGTGTATAAGTGGCATAATCTGATTGGCAGAGAGTGGTTCTTGCGGTTCTTGCAACTGGGGGTAGTTTCTATTTTAGCGGTCCCATATATATATATATATAGATATATAGATAGATAGAGAGAGAGAGAGAGAGAGAGAGAGACACACACACACATATAGGGTTAGGATCGAGTGAGAAGCAAAAGGCTAATTGAGAAACTTGGGAAACATTTTGGACCACACATTTTCCTTAAGCTTTTCGTGATATACACATATGTAAAGTTTAAAATTGATTATATACACACGTGTATAATTCAAGATTTGACAATACACATATATGTATATAGTTGATTGAACTATACATATGTGTATATTATGAAAAGCTTACCCTTTACCCCAAAAATATATTATGAAAAGCTTAGGGAAATGTGTGGTTCAGAATGCTTCTCAAATTTCTCAAATAGGGTGGACTTCTCTTAGGATCTCTACTATATATATACATATATATATAGGTAAAGGGTACTGTACAAATTCTCTTATCGTACATTACGTACGCCATAATCTTAGCCGTCAGATCATCTTCCCACAATGAAAATCACATCTTGTTTTTTTTTTTGTAATAATTTCGCATGTGACAATTTTGATGAAATAGCAGGTTGTTTTTTTGTAACAATTTCGCATGTGGTAATTCAATTTCGCATGTGATAATTTTGATGAAATAGCAGTTTGTTTTTTTGTAACAATTTCGCATGTGGTAATTCAATTTCGCATGTGATAATTTTGATGAAATAGCAGGTTGTTTTTTTGTAACAATTTCGCATGTGATAATTTTGATGAAATAGCATGTTGTTTTTTGTAACAATTTCGCATGTGGTAATTTTGATGAAATCGCATGTTAAAAAACCAACATGCGAAATTGTTAAAAAAAACAACATGCGATTTTCAATGCGGGAAGATGATCTGACGGCTGAGATTGTAGCGTACGTAATGTACGATAAGCGCATTTGTACGATAACCAGCCCCTATATATATATATATATATATATATATATAGGGGATGGATCATGAGAAAACTAGTTTAAATGAGAAAACAAAAAAACTAACTAAAAAAGCCTAAAAAAACATACCATTTTTTATAAAAAAATCGCTATTTTTATGTATGAAAAAAAATTTCAAAAAAAAAAGATTTTTTTGTAATGCACATGTGCACTAATACGGAAAGCCTAAACCACTTAACTCACCCCCCACCGACACCCCCCAAAAACGTAAACCCCCCGACCCCCACCCCAAAAACCTAAATTCACCCTCCCACCAAAAGTCTAACACCCCCCTCCCCCCCCCCCCAAAAAAAAAAAAAAAAAAACCTAAGCTCCCACCCCGTCCCGAAAACCTAAAACTAAATCCTAAACATAAAGCTAAAAAAACCTAATCCCCCCCCCCCCTCAACCCACCCCCAAAAACCTAAACCCCCCTCCCCCTCACATTCAAAAATCTAATCCTAATCCTAAACCTTCAAAAAATCTAATCCTAAAAGCTAAACTAAACTTCAAAGCTAATCTTAAGCATGTAATGCACATGTGCAGTACAAGTTTTTTTTTTTTGAATTTTTTTGATATATATAAAATAGCGATTTTTTTATAAAAATTGTAAAAAAGAATTTGGTATCCTTTTTAGGTTTTTTTAGGATTTTTTAGTTAGTTTTCTAGTTTTTCATTTATATGTAGTTTTCTTATGATCCTCTCCATATATATATATATACATACTCGTAGGAAACCTACGCGCGGCGGCGACAAATTACAACGGGTTATTCTTTTCTGTTATTTTATCAATTCTCTGGTTATATTGTATAGTATTTCTATTAGTTTGCTTGCTAATATCATTTGTTTGGTATATTTATACCATGAGCCTTATAGATCTTATTTTTAGTAGTAATTTAACACTTAAATTATCAACTACTTCTAGATACCATTGTTGTTGTACAATAAATGAAGACACAAATAAGAAAATATCAGTGATAAACGTAATATTTTAAAAATAAACATTTGGGTGTCATTTTCTTTTTGATACCCAAGTCTATAATAACCTGGAGTCAAAATTTTCGGGTCGGGTCGAATTACATAAAAAAACGAATATCATAATAAAAGTATAGTGTCATTAAAAAAATACACAAATTAAAAACACTAAAGTCATTTGAATTAAAAACACAAAGGTTATTTGAAATATATAATAATAAATAAATTTTCTTGTTGCTCCCTACATGCAAATGCAAGCATCAGTCAAATAATCATCACCCATTTCACAAATCTGTCTTCACATGCTTCATAGAAGAACATCTCCCAACACTTTTCATGCAAGCGGTGGAATTAATGTTAATTTCAAAAAAAAAAAAAAATACAAACGGATATCCAACATGTTTATTTATTTCCGTTATTATTCTTGCATGGTTAGTTATATCTTTCACGTTGGCAAAAGTTTTATGGCTTCTTATATTATTAATGTAGATATCGAGCTCATGCGTAAGACACTACTAGAAAACTGGGTATTTGCGACCGCATTTACGGTCGCAAAACAGTCGCAATTGCTCTGTGGCGACTGTTTTGTGATCAATCACGTGGTTGGAAAAACACTTGTCGCAATTACCCTATTGCAACCAAGTTGCGACCACTACAAAATCTTTGCGATCAGGTTTTGCAACCAAAAGAGCAGTTGCAAATTTTGCGACTGTTTTCATTGGTTTTGTGAGACAATCTAGTTGCGACAGTTTTGCGATCGCTTACCTTTTACAAACTTGCAACCATTTTGCGACCTCTTGTATTTTACAAAGTTCTGACCGTTTTTGCGGTTGCAAAATTGTTATTTTTTTATTTTTTTTTATTTTTTGCAGCCATTTTTTATATTATACCTGCTAATAATGTTTATAATTTTAGAACCATACATTTATAGAATTTTCAATATTTTATAAAACATTTCACTTAAAATTTACAAATTAAATCTTTAAAGACCCAAGTTATCCTAACATATTACATATTATGCAACCTGAATCCCAACACGTCTTGTAGACCACCATTGATGCTCAGCCTCTCGTGCCACCCTTACCCAGACCCTTGTAGTTGATTTTCGGCTACGTATCAACTCAGATAATATCAAGCACCTATCAGTTTCCTATGTAAGCACAAAACTTAGATTAGATCTGGACCCAATCATGAACTAACATCAATGTATAACATTTGTATTACAAAAAATAGGCATTTTTATTAACAAATAAACCCAAAATTACTAGCAAGGTCTCTCATAAACTTATAAACAGAGTCTATAAACAAGTGAGGTATTATACTTGTATTCCCCACAATTATAAACTACAGACCAATAATTGACTCAAGCATTTTTAAGTGTAATACAAGCCTCAAAGAATATGAATATAGCTTCAAATGCAATATGCCTGTTCAGGGTTGGCTCAACTCTCAAGCCATTTAAAGGCCTTGAACGAACTTTTAAAAGCGGCCTTGTTATCAATAAAGTTTAGATATTACTATTTTAATTTTGAAATTATAATTTTTTTTTTGTTTTGCTTTTTGATGTAAATTATTTAAAAATCAGTTTAGTTAAAAAAATTGCAATGTGTAAAATAGTCAATACATTTATGCTCAGTTTAGTAAAGAATATATCTATAAAGAAAGAGTGACAGGGCCAATAAGAAGATGAAGCCTAAAATCTTTGCTTTAGAGGCTTTACCCTCAAGCCACCCCTGTACCTCACAGATCACAACATCATCAGAGCTTGTATTATTATGCAGCTTCTGATGCCATTCTTCCATCTTTCCACCCACGCAATCGTTATTTCTCTACAGTTAGAAAATAGGTGAATTGATAATAGCTTCAACTAAAGGGAGATTTATGGAACTTTATCGACCAGAAAATAATTATAAGAAAATTGTGGCACTTGGAGACTAGAATTTCATCACGGATACGCTGCCCAACATCCCCTTCATCTCCACGCCCGACAGTTGACATAATTATTCTCAAAAGTTCACTATGTTGTATAATTCACATATACATCCTGAGAAAATACGTGAGTCTATCTTGAGCTTTGCTTATCTCACTACACATGACAATATCATAAAACCACTCAAGTTGTAGCTTAGGGCAAAAAATGGGCTGGTTATGCAGCGGGTCAAACCAGTCGGGTTGTAAAACTAACATGGTTGAGAAAAAAAATGGGCCCTTTTTCTCCGATCTCAAGAAGGCTTGAATTTCTACAAGTTCTTCAGGAATTACAGCATTTGAAACTGGTTTTTCTCTTAAAGGCAGCTTAACATGGAGTTTTGGGCATTTGAAACTGGTTTTTCTCTTGCAAGTAATTGAGTAGACACCCACATGAAACCGTTCATAACAACTTTTGGAACTAAATGGAATGGGACAGAGCAAGGAGATTAATGTAAATTTAAATGTCACATACAGACCTCAAAAAGATAGCCTTACCATTTATTCTTCCTTTCATCTACTATTAGGAACTCTAGAGCTTGAATTGAGGGATCATCCATTTCCACTTTCAGGAACGAATTGGAGTCAGACTAGGAAAAAAATGAGTAGGCATAATTTAGTTAAAGTTAATACCCACACAAACAAGAAATTATCCTCATCCATTATCTCCATTATCTGATTATTGACAACGCTCCAGCAACAAATATAATAGGGGAAGTAATTTCAACACATTTGTATGAAATATTATCAATCCAGGTAGTATATTATTAATTGCCGGCTAAAACTGAAACATGAAAAGGTGGCATTAGTCTTAATTAGTGTCTTTGAGTTACATTTCTTTGTGTCATCAATATTATTCCAAATTATATAATTATTTGGTAAAATAATAAATATTTAACTCAAATTATATTTATTAAATTTTTGGAATATTAGTTAAAATAATATATTTTAACTTGATACTTTGATGTATTTGTACATGTATAACTTCCCAAGGATACGTGTATTCACACTCGTATTCTTAACCTTGTGTATTTTTGCCAAGTATCGGTGGCGTATTCCGGTGTATTTATACGTACGAGAATACATATTCTTAATGTGTTTATTAAGTATTCTTATACTTAACTTTCGTGTAAGTTTTTCCGGAATAATATTGCTAATAAAAATTTACCAATATATATATTCTTAATATATATATTTTAAGAAAGCTTACACAGAAAAGTTTTTTAAAATTTTTCCCTTTGCAAAATAATTGTATTTTCTTTTAAGTCTAAAAAATAATGTATTTTCAAGTTTATCTTAGAAAATATATATACAAATCTATATTTCACCAAAAAATAATGTATTCTATATTTATTTAAGAAAATATATATTTTCTCCCAAAAATAATATATCTTCTAATAATTTCAAGAGAACATTTATACTTTTATTTACCTAAAAATGATATATTTTCTTCTTGTGAAAAATATGATATAATTTTGTAACAATTGTAAAAATCATATTTTTTTTCTCTTGGTGTTCAAAATACCATTTACCAAAATATACTTATGAGTTTAATTTCGGAATACTTTTCTAGGTTATATTCCTTGTTTGGTTTCTCAAATTTTTAGGTATAAATTATATATTTATTTCTTGGAATTTTGGTAGTATTTTGGATTGTAATTTCTTGGTATTTTGGTGAGTTATATTATTTCAAATCTTAAAATAATATAACTAATACACATAATATACAAATAATAACACACATGGTGACAACTAAATATACATTTTCCTAAATACATATTTAGTAACTTTTATTATTAAAAACCATCCTCCCATATTTATAATTTTTGTAACAAAAATTATGGCAAACTTTATGTGAAAATCATGGTTAAAATACACTTGTAAATATCTGTTTAAAAATATTTTTCTAAGTGTTAAATTTCTAGAAAATTTTTGCCATAGTTTCCCCTAAAAATGGGGGTTTGCATGCTTTCAAAGCATATCATTTTCTTTTATAAATCATCACAATCAAAAACAATTCAAATAATACTCTCCAAGTGCCCTAAATCAAGCATTAATCACTACTTCATGAACTTGAAAATTTATAAAAATTTGTAGTAACTTACTAGTGTATTTAGCAAGCTCAGTTACCCTTTAAAGTGTGGATGTTTATTAAAAACATCATTATTGAAGAATTAAGATGTGTACAACTTGTAAAATATTTTTCTAAAAATATTTCTTCTTGAGCTTTCCTTGTTAAATACATGATTCTACACTTGATTAACCACTAAAAATGTGGTTAGTTTCTTTAAGAACCAAGTTTATGTAAATCTTGTATTTTAACTTGGTTTCTTGAGAAAATTATTCTTAAAATCATATGTTTACAAGACTTATATCACACTTTGATCATCATTCTTCAAGAAAAACATTTTGTGACACTCTAGGTTTTCCCGAGCAACCTTCTTGTAATAGCATTATGTGTACGTACGTTTAAATGAAAGTTTGTGAATTGTCTTGGAGTGCTATGTGACTCTTGTATTAAGTTATGTGTATGTAGTATACATATATGTGTGAATATTAGTGAGCCGAGACCACTAGGACCCGACTCGAGACCACTCGGTCTCGAGTGAACAGTTGGGCCATGGGCCGCACCCCTCCTTGAGCCCACTCAGAATCCCTTTAGTGTGCACCACTCGAAATGGGTATAAAACCCACATAAGGATAGCCGACATTCCCCTTTGGTGCACTAGCAATCATCATTTCAAATCCCAAACATTCCATTCTCTCCCTCTCTCACCTCATCCACTTTCTCTCACTAGAAAAACCCTAAAGTTCCACCATCACCCTCCTCCCTTCTACTCGGAACCAACCAGCAACAAAAGGGTCTTCGGATCAGCTTGTAATCATCACTCGAAGACTCCACCTTATCACCTTCTTGCACACCTTTGTGTCACACAACAATCGGTTAGTTGTTTCTTTTGAACAAGATAATATTCTATGCATAAAGTGCTCATTTGTGTGAGTAGTTTGAAGTATGATGATGTTAATATATGACAAAGGTGTGTGCTTGATGAATAATGTACATGTTTGGTTCCAAATGTCTAAGATGAACAATGCTCCTTTTTGTGAAATAGTGTATGATAACGTCTTGATAAGATATTTTGATGGGTAAAAGAATGATAGTTATGATGCTTATGACCATCCGATTCATGATTAGATAAAATAGGACATTTATTGTGTTTAATGATGGTTTACAAGATTGTCTTGATATTTAGGATATATGTCACATAATTCTTGTTCACAAATCTCATGTTATATGTTGAAGTATTGAGGATCTATGCACATGCTTTGAATACAAAGATGAACGATAAAACCCTAGTAATGAACTATATGAATATATGTTGAATGGGTTTCAATGTATGAAATTGTGTGTTTTGATCTATTTAATTTAGATTTAGACAAGAAAACATGTTTATGGAATCCTAATGGTTAGTACACAATTTCATGAAATTGCAATTCTATTGGATAGTACAAGTTAGACAGGTTCTAGAAGGATTCGGTCATCAGGTGTGCAAGTGGAGACCCCCGGTCTCAACTCGAGACCATCTAGATGACAACTCGAGACCGCAGTGATTGCGACTCGAGACCACAAATGAACAACTCGAGACAATCTTCAAGGACTCGAAACCAGCAAGGTCTCGACTCGAGACCTCATGATCTCGACTCGAGACTGAACTCGAGACCGCTGAGGTTGCGATTCATGCCTGCACCACTCGAGACCAGACATTCATGACTCGAGATCTCCTGATTGCGACTCGAGACCACATGTTCTCGAGTCGAGACCACCTAGTCTCGACTGGGCTGTCCGACTCGGTTGTTGGGCCACCAAATGTGACAACGCGTTTTGGGCTGGTTTCTGTGCTACTGTGCTATGTGCTGGTTGACTGTTTAAGGATTAGAACAGGCCCAATAACTTTAATGATAATTGTATGTTATGCATGCTATGTGTTAAGTTATGTGTAGAATATACGTGACTTGCCTGTACTCAAACCTGACCAATACTGGTAACCATGCTAGGACGTGGTGACCAGCGTGCTTGACCAAGTAAACTAATCTGCCGAGCAACCCAAGGTGAGTTCACAACTTTTAAAGCGTGTGTTCCCGGTGGTTGGGAAACGGAACTAAAAACAACACTATCCCCTTGTGAGGGATACAAAACTACTTTTCTCCCCTTATGCGGGACCTTTATTTAATTACTATTTATATTGGATGCAACAAGCAATACTAAATGCAACTCTATCACTCAACTCCCTACTACTTAATACCGATTAGACGTCGGGGCCTGGCGAATGGGTTATTAGTTGATATAGCTATTTAGGTCTTACCAGCCTCACACCGTGCCCGTGTATGGGATCGGGAGTGAACTAATAGACTCTGGCAAACCGTCAATGATGATAGAACATTGACAAACGGGACACTCTACGGAAACGTGTTAGTGCATAAATGTCTATCGCCTCCGTCAATCTATTTCGTAGCTGAAACAGAAGTAATCTAGGCTTTTATTGTAATATTTAGATAGAATTAGTAAGGTGGCATTTTGGTAATTAATGAGAAATCTCCTTAATTCCAAGGCCTATAAATAGGAGCCTTAGATTTAATGTTTAAGACTTTTGGCTCATTTGTGTTTTAGAAGATTCAAGTCTAGAGAGAGAAAGTCTAGAGAGAGAAAGTACTCTCCACGTGATTTTTGCTTGTACACGTCATCTTCATCGATAAAATCACGGTTCTAGTACGTTATTGTGTGTTCGGTCACGCACGTTCACGGATTCTGCACGTCGAACGTTCGTTACGCAATCGAACGGTCTCAAAACCGGTCCTACAAGTGGTATCAGAGCTAGGAGCTCGATTGCACTGATCAAACGCATTGATTCGTACCAGAATTCAGCGTTTTCAGATCCAAATTTCATCAAATTCTTCATCTTTTTATTTTTATCACGTTTTTCATCGAAATTCGTCAAATTGAACGGGTTATTACGGTCTGAATCAACTGAATTTTTGATATATTGTGCGAAAATCTTTGATTTACAACCCTACCAAATTTCAGATCCAAACTCCTAGCCGTTTAGGAGAAATCGAAGATTTTTGTTCCGATTTCACGTTATCATGTATGGTCCGCTTATTGTGACATGTATGGTCCGCTTATTGTGACATGTATGGTTCGCTTATTGTGACATGTCTGGTCCGCTTTTGTGAACAACAATAGGTTCGCTCATTGAGACAAAAGTTGAGGTCCGCTCTTATGGTCATTTCACAGGTTCGCTTATGTGGTAGAGGAGGTTCGCTCATTGGGTTCGCTTATTTGACATCAACAGGGTTCGCTTATTCGGTCCAGTAAAATCAAAGTGTCTGCCACGTTTAATAATCGGTCCAATGATATAATCGAATTTGATAAGTGTTGTCGGCTTTTAAAACATTATGCATGTGATTTGATTTTATCGGCCCACTTACAATCGTCACTCATTAAAGACTTTGTAGGACTCATTTTAAAAGCTAATATTCTGAATACATCAGTTTACAGTCTGTCACGTGAACAATTGAATAATAAACAGTTGTCGGCCACATGATATATTTACACGATTAAGTCAAAGTGCACATTTGAAAGTGTTGGTTTAGTGGATTTTATGGCCCAATCAGTTGTGTTAAACAATTAATAGTTGTTGGCCAAAATTGCTTCCTGTCACACCCCGACCACGTAAAACAACAAAACGTGGCGGAATCGTCGGGGAGTGTTGTAACAGAATCATTGTTTCATATCACATGGAAAAAATAAAAATGTTGTTTTATTGATTTAAAAGAGTTACAACGTCTTAACAAACAAAGCAGTAATACAAAATTTAACTAGTCTTGCATCTTTTAATGTCACTAAGGCCTCGTCCAATCCTATGTGAGCATGCATCAATATCATCATCAAATTTCATCAACTATTGTACCTGAAACACATGTGAAAATATATCAGCATAAAAATGCCGGCGAGTACATAGGTTTTGTGAAAATAGGATTCATGACTTAGGTTTAAGAAAATGTTTAATGAAAACTTGTCACGAATCCAGTTTAAGTGTTTGCTTTTATAAAACGTTTGAAAAGCGATAATAAGATAGATGATATGTAAAAGAGTAGTGTAAGGTTAAATGAATAACCAAGTAAAAATGAGTTTGTATAAAATAAGTTGTTTGTAAAACAATGTCTTGTGGAAAATATGTTATTTGTGTAAAAATATGTAAATCCAAATTCAATGATTTAAATAACGCTACGACGTGTAATATAGTACAAGCACTTATATATAGGAAGTACCAGCGGCGTATCCACCATGCTTGTATCACATTACACACGTCTCGTTACTTAAGTCACTTACCCAAACAAACCACCAATGTAAATTTGCCCATGTCTAAACCAATTGTCAAATGTCATTGTGAAAACCATGTCAAAATGTTTATGTCAAAATGTATATATCAATACCAAAATGTATGTGTCAAATGTCAATCATGAAATGTGTAAACAAAATGTCATGTATGGCAAGTGATATATGTATCAACTAAACCATAGGTGAAAATGCACAAAACAAAGTTTTGAAGTAAAACTTGGTTTAAATCAATGTTATGTTTTGTGGAAATGCATGCTATACTGAATACGAACATTTATGCGGTATTGTTAAAATGCATACATCCAAGCCTTGTGACTGTGGTGATAAACCCCTAAACGAATTTAAAGGTCTATCTGTCTAAATGTTTTAATCGAATTCGGACATTCCTTCCATCCAAACATACCTAGGATGTCAGGAACGGGAGTTGTCAATTCCTATGGTACCATTACCTACTAACGAGCAGCGTGATCAAAGTTAATGAATGTATATTGTCCCACTTAAACAAACCAAATGTCATAACCAAAATATAAACATGTGATGAAATGAAAATGTACTAAGTATGATGAACATACATAGCATGAAAATGTCATGTAAAACGATGTACTAAGTATGCACATAATGGACATACATAGCAAAAACATAATGAAATCATGTACTAATAGTGTACTAATGAACATAGCAGGTATATGATATGAAAACATGGAAAGCATGAAAGTAACTAGTAGGCACATGTGTTTCACCCCAAAATGTTTGAAAAACAGTAAAAGAGGGGACTATGTACTCACTTGAGGGTGCTTAGAAGTCTTGAACAACAACCAAGCAAAGCTAGAGGGATCACGGAATCAAACGGCACCCTATATAGATAACTACATAAATAACCGGACCTAAATCGGGGGATCGGATAGTATGAGGTTTCGTAAACCAAATGAGTATTGGAACTCATATGATATGGTTAAACAAAGCCCACATACTAAAATGAAACCTAACCTAAGTGCTTACGACCCATTACGACCCGTTTTAGGTAGCTTATGCTACTTTAACGCGTCGTTTGCGTAAAACGCGTTCGGACCGCTTAACTAGTCCTATGACAAGTAAAATATGCCTTAACATGTCTAATATAGTTACCTAATTAGTCTAGATGTCAAAATTTAGGTTACATATGCTTTAAATAAATTTTGGTGCAAAAAGGGCATTTTGGTAATTTACCTAAGGCATAAGAACTACTTATCATACAACTACTTAAATGACGTGACCATAAGGTATAACCTCGGAAGGTTATTCCCTATACAACTATGGTCACCCAATGTGTATGGTCGGATCCTAAAGATCGGCCAAATGGGTCGGGTTTGAAAGTATAAGCGATTGATTAGATCGCTTACCTTTACGACCCTAAACAAGCATAAATCTAAAAGCGACGAGCTAAACTTGCTAGAACATGTTTAGTTAAGTTAGAAAACAGGTTTGGTATCAAAACAAACGGTTTTGATACCCTAGAGTAGTTTGGTTACAAAATACGCAAGAAAACGCATTTTGGCCGAAACTACGACTCGTCACTGAGCCTAGATAACGTGGTAATCAGTAGGTATAGTCACTAGGGACTATAACCATCGTGATTACGCTCACGTTATGAACTTCAAACGAACTTCGCGTTGACCATAAACTGGTCAATGCAGAAAGTCAAACGCAGTTTGACTTTCGTGCTAAAAATGCAAAAAGAACGAAAGAGGACTTACAAAAGGTCCAAGAACGGAAGCTTTGATCCGAATATTCTCAGGTATGAAGTGATTAATCACATCAACTTAGAGAACCAATTCAGATTCAAAGGTGTGGGTTTGAAGGGCAACATGGAGGGGGTATTTATAGATTTTGTAGAGCCGTTAAGATCGTTCCTCGTTATCCGAGCTTCAATCTAGGCCGTACACATCAAGCCCACTGATTTACAAAACCAGGGGAGCCCCTAGAAATGCTCAAAACCATGTGCACAAGTGAGGGACAGCTGGATCAAGTTGGAAACAACATTCTGCTGATCTGGGGAAGCCTTACGGACCGTATGGTCCTCCCCTTACGGACCGTATGCTGGTCTGCAGACCAGCAACTTTCAAAGTTGAAAGTTTAGCCCCTGCACTTGAGAATCTTGCATTTTGGCCCATTTTTGGCACGTTTAAGCCCCGTTAACCTCATTTCAAGGTTCTAAAATGAAGTTAAAGTGTAGGGAACTCAAAACATGCTCAAAAATATTTCGGATGTCGGTTCGTTTGGCCGTATGATTGCATTGTTCGGTTAATTACGACGGAAGTCGTAACGGACGCAAAAACGATCCAAATTGCGCGACGAATGGATTTTTGTCAAGCCAAACACTAAAACATAATATTTTAATGATTACATAAATTTTTGGATGTCCGGATGTATTCAGAACGTAAGATATGTGCGAAAATGCAAACTTATGCATTTTTTGACGCTTTTAGTCCCTGAATGTCCCAAAAGTTTATTTTAGCACACCGAACACCTCAAAGCCTATTTCTAAGATATGTCAAGGATATTTAGGGTATGTTTAAATTATGGTCAAGTTCCGGAATGTTCGTTACAGTATGAATCGGCATACTTTCGCAGTTTGTCGATTTTAGTCCCTGTAAGCGAATAAACTTGATTTCGGCACATCAAACCTTCCAAAACTTATTTCTAAGTTATGTAAAGGTTATTTGAGGTATGTTAAGCCTATGTCACTATTCTGGAGTGTTTGTTGCATTAAACTGGTTATATTTACGCATCAGTGCGCGTATAACCTTCCAGAAAAGCGATTTAGAGCCCGAAATCGAACAAGAGTTGATATGTGCAAAATGATACACATGTTTATACAAATCCCAAGTATGAAATACAATATTTCATTGGTTTGGTATTTGTTTGATGGCTGAAGTGACACAGGTGTCACAGTCTCCTCTACTTCAGGAAATTTCGTCCCGAAATTTATTTAGAGGAAACTCGTAAGAGCTTGAAACATGAAGTTGAAAAGATTGAACAACACCGGTTAGAGTCCTGAACTTCTAGTAACTTTAAATAACATCATGCTTGCAATGTGAGAGGGTCACTTATATACAAGTATATAAAGCGTTATTGGTGCGTCCACCGTACCTCTATTACATTGTTCACATTTTGTTATGATTGCCACTATTGGTTTTTACACATAATAAGTCTTACCGTGGTTTCCGTGCACTGAACTTCGTAATTATGTATGCATCCATAATTACGTAATTCCTTGCATAGTCACGTAGTGCATCTTATAATGTGTAGGGGAAGGAAACAATGGATGAGCCGGTGATGATTGTGCCTAGACCACCATAGGGTCTTTTAATTAAATCAACGAATGATTTAATTAGACTACCAAGGAGTCTGTTCAGCTATATCACCATATGTCATTCTTAACCAGATTCTGAATCAATCTTTTGACTAGACCCTAAAAGGGGTCTCTTTGAATTATGGAATGGTACTATATAATCCAAGGGTCTTAACGATTACGTAGAAGCCCATTAAGGATTTAAGGTAGTACCTTATGAATATCCTACTACGAATCCCTCATATGAAGATATGAAAGGTTCTACGAGGATTTGGATAACGAATATCCAGAGTATAAAACACAAAATATGTATAAAAGAAAACGCAAAATGCATAAACACATAGTCACATAACCACAAAATTGTTTATCTTGATTTTAAACTTGTCATGATTTTGTTAATTTGTTCTGCTAACTGAGCACATGTATTTAAAGCACACCAGGTATCCAGTCAGTTGATTTTGATTGGTGCTTTAAACATTATCAAGAATCTAACTATGAAGATAGAAAGATCCTAAAGAGGAAATTCGATTTCGATTGTAAAGAATCAAAATGTTCGAATTTAGGTACACAAGGAATCCAATTAAGGACTCTGATTTGAATGATAATCATCCACAAGGGTCTAATTGTGAAGATAAAAAGATCCCATATGGATTTTAGAAGTTGAAGATGTTTTGAAACCCTGCACTGGATGTGCTTAAGTCAAAACATGAAGTAAAAAGGCTTACGAAGTTGAGATGCTAGATATGCCAAGGCGACACATGAAGCGGAATTTGAAGGTTAAGTCAATGTATGAGGAAAAATATTTTTGAGAACTATGCATGGGGTTCTAAAAAAAATGTGTGCAATGTTTTTGAAACCTTATATATAATACTTTTGAAATCATAAAGTAGGTGTATTAGGTAGGTAGATTTATAAAAATGTTTAAAAATTATGCGGGATGAATTTTGAAATTATGTATAAGGTTTTTTTTTTTTTTTTTTTTTTGAAAACATGAATGATGCTTTTGAAATCATGCACTTGATATAAGTAATTATACTGTATTAATATCATTTTGAAATCATGAAGGTTGTTTTTTTTTTTTTTTGAAAACATAGACAATGTTTTTGAAATCATGGAGGTTGTTTTTGAGAATATAGACAATGTTTTTTAAATCATGGAGGTTGTTTTTGAAAACTTATGTTATGCATGTTGAAAAATCAGAACGTAACGAGTATGAGATTTGAAAATACCCTTAGTTATCTAACCAGGGATTGAAAGGCACAGATGCGCAAAAGGCACGATTACTCAAAATTTCGCTTTATTTCTTGTACTTTGTCTCATAGAATGAAACGAGTACTTAAAATTTTTGAGGAAATCATGAGCGATCAATTGAAAGGGAGAATCACAAGAGTAGTTTGTAAAGAACATAGTTCCTTGATGTAGATATCATAGGGAAATACCATACACACATGTAACTACATTTGTATATTAGAATTGCGAACAACGACTTTTATTTATGAACAAAACAAATTGTTTCACAATACAAGAAAACAAAAGAAACAAGGCATAAGACAGCAACATCTTTTGCTCGGCCAAATGCTTATCCAAGGGTTGGATTTGCATTGACAATCTTTGGGCATTTGTTCCTGAAATGGCTCGTTTCGCCACAGTTGTAGCAAGTACCAGATGGAAAACGAGCTCGAGTAGGGTTGACTTGGAGTTGAGTAGCAGCAAGATTTGCAAAAGCTTTGTTCTGGATAGCAAAGCGGCATATGTTAATCAAATGTCCCAACCGTCCACAATAGGTACATTTGGAGCAGGGTATGAGGTTTGAATGATGACGGTTGCATCGTTTGCACCATGGGGCAGTTCCTATGTATGGCTTCCTAGCTGGTGGCGCTGCCACTTGGCTAGGTCCCGCTTGATTAGGTATAACTGCTGCGGGTTTCCTTGAAGCCTTACGCTTCCTTGATTTTGGTGCAGGCTTGACTTCTGCTTCCTTTGGTGACTCTTGAGTGGCTGCATTTTTGAGACAAGACATGGCAATGCCTAGATCCACGGACTTCAAAATCACTTCGCCTATTTGCTGGGCAAATTTGGCTGTTTGCCCGGACATTTGACCGTTATTGAGATGGAGAGACATTCTAGGAGAAAATGAAACACATAGGAAGCAACAAATGAAATGTTATCGGATACACAAAACAGAAAGGCAATGCATACGAATTGAGATCATTTGTTTGTTACCTAAGGCAAACAAATGAGATGGTGACAAATCAAAGCAAGCGGGTCATAATAATGTATCGTTGATGACATACTTTCCTATAAGTGAACACTCACCCCAAGAGTTCCCAGGTAAGAGTGACTGGTCCGATACTGCGGATTTGTACGAACACTCTAGCCTTAGACAGAAAACTCAGAGTACAGGCATTCACTCTTCCAGTTTGCACGTGTTCACATTATTTAGACCCAAACTTTGACGAGTTTGAAAACTCAAAAGGCACTAAGCCAAATATGAGTCAAACTGGAAGGGTTCAAAACCTTAAAATAAATCATCCTAGAACAGATGATTAGTTTTCAAGGCAGATCAAAATTTATGTTCTTATTGTGGTTGTCACTTAAGGATAAGTGACGGTATTGTTTTTATGACTAAACGCAAGTAAACTCGCGTTAGGGTCCTAGGAAGGTTATAGACTAGGTCAAAGCATTACTAATAACCTAATTCCCTATAACCATGAGCTCTGATACCAACTTTTCTGTCACACCCCGACCACGTAAAACAACAAAACGTGGCGGAATCGTCGGGGAGTGTTGTAACAGAATCATTGTTTCATATCACATGGAAAAAATAAAAATATTGTTTTATTGATTTAAAAGAGTTACAACGTCTTAACAAACAAAGAAGTAATACAAAATTTAACTAGTCTTGCATCTTTTAATGTCACTAAGGCCTCGTCCAATCCTATGTGAGCATGCATCAATATCATCATCAAATTTCATCAACTATTGTACCTGAAACACATGTGAAAATATATCAGCATAAAAATGCCGGCGAATACATAGGTTTTGTGAAAATAGGATTCATGACTTAGGTTTAAGAAAATGTTTAATGAAAACTTATCACGAATCCAGTTTAAGTGTTTGCTTTTATAAAACGTTTGAAAAGCAATAATAAGATAGATGATATGTAAAAGAGTAATGTAAGGTTAAATGAATAACCAAGTAAAAATGAGTTTGTATAAAATAAGTTGTTTGTAAAACAATGTCTTGTGGAAAATATGTTATTTGTGTAAAAATGTGTAAATCCAAATTCAATGATTTAAATAACGCTACGACGTGTAATATAGTACAAGCACTTATATATAGGAAGTACCAGCGGCGTATCCACCATGCTTGTATCACATTACACACGTCTCGTTACTTAAGTCACTTACCCAAACAAACCACCAATGTAAATTTGCCCATGTCTAAACCAATTGTCAAATGTCATTGTGAAAACCATGTCAAAATGTTTATGTCAAAATGTATATATCAATACCAAAATGTCTGTGTCAAATGTCAGTCATGAAATGTGTAAACAAAATGTCATGTATGGCAAGTGATATATGTATCAACTAAACCATAGGTGAAAATGCACAAAACAAAGTATTGAAGTAAAACTTGGTTTAAATCAATATTATGTTTTGTGGAAATGCATGCTATACTGAATACGAACATTTATGCGGTATTGTTAAAATGCATACATCCAAGCCTTGTGACTGTGGTGATAAACCCCTAAACGAATTTAAAGGTCTATATGTCTAAATGTTTTAATCGAATTCGGTCATTCCTTCCATCCAAACATACCCAGGATGTCAGGAACGGGAGTTGTCAATTCCTATGGTACCATTACCTACCAACGAGCGGCGTGATCAAAGTTAATGAATGTATATTGTCCCACTTAAACAAACCAAATGTCATAACCAAAATATAAACATGTGATGAAATGAAAATGTACTAAGTATGATGAACATACATAGCATGAAAATGTCATGTAAAACGATGTACTAAGTATGCACACAATGGACATACATAGCAAAAACATAATGATATCATGTACTAATAGTGTACTAATGAACATAGCAAGTATATGATATGAAAACATGGAAAGCATGAAAGTAACAAGTAGGCACATGTGTTTCACCCTAAAATGTTTGAAAAACAGTAAATGAGGGGACTATGTACTCACTTGAGGGTGCTTAGAAGTCTTAAACAACAACCAAGCAAAGCTAGAGGGATCACGGAATCAAACGGCACCCTATATAGATAACTACATAAATAACCGGACCTAAATCGGGGGATCGGATAGTATGAGGTTTCGTAAACCAAATGAGTATTGGAACTCATATGATATGGTTAAACAAAGCCCACATACTAAAATGAAACCTAACCTAAGTGCTTACGACCCATTACGACCCGTTTTAGGTAGCTTATGCTACTTTAACGCGTCGTTTGCGTAAAACGCGTTCGGACCGCTTAACTAGTCCTATGACAAGTAAAATATGCCTTAACATGTCTAATATAGTTACCTAATTAGTCTAGATGTCAAAATTTAGGTTACATATGCTTTAAATAAATTTTGGTGCAAAAAGGGCATTTTGGTAATTTACCTAAGGCATAAGAACTACTTATCATACAACTACTTAAATGACGTGACCATAAGGTATAACCTCGGAAGGTTATTCCCTATACAACTATGGTCACCCAATGTGTATGGTCGGATCCTAAAGATCGGCCAAATGGGTCGGGTTTGAAAGTATAAGCGCTTGATTAGATCGCTTACCTTTACGAACCTAAACAAGCACAAATCTAAAAGCGACGAGCTAAACATGCTAGAACATGTTTAGTTATGTTAGAAAACAGGTTTGGTATCAAAACAAACAGTTTTGATACCCTAGAGTAGTTTGGTTACAAAATACGCAAGAAAACGCATTTTGGCCGAAACTACGACTCGTCACTGAGCCTAGATAACGTGGTAATTAGTAGGTATAGTCACTAGGGACTATAACCATCGTGATTACGCTCACGTTATGAAGTTCAAACGAACTTCGCATTGACCATAAACTGGTCAATGCAGAAAGTCAAACGCAGTTTGACTTTCGTGCTAAAAATGCAAAAAGAACGAAAGAGGACTTACAAAAGGTCCAAGAACGGAAGCTTTGATCCGAATATTCTCAGGTATGAAGTGATTAATCACATCAACTTAGAGAACCAATTCAAATTCAAAGGTGTGGGTTTGAAGTGCAACATGGAGGGGGTATTTATAGATTTTGTAGAGCCGTTAAGATCGTTCCTCGTTATCCGAGCTTCAATCTAGGCCGTACACATCAAGCCCACTGATTTACAAAACCAGGGGAGCCCCTAGAAATGCTCAAAACCATGTGCACAAGTGAGGGACAGCTGGATCAAGTTGGAAACAACATTCTGCTGATCTGGGGAAGCCTTACGGACCGTATGGTCCTCCCCTTACGGACCGTATGCTGGTCTGCAGACCAGCAACTTTCAAAGTTGACAGTTTAGCCCCTGCACTTGAGTATCTTGCATTTTGGCCCATTTTTGGCACGTTTAAGCCCCGTTAACCTCATTTCAAGGTTCTAAAATGAAGTTAAAGTGTAGGGAACTCAAAACATGCTCAAAAATATTTCGGATGTCGGTTCGTTTGGCCGTATGATTGCGTTGTTCGGTTAATTACAACGGAAGTCGTAACGGACGCAAAAACGATCCAAATTGCGCGATGAATGGATTTTTGTCAAGCCAAACACTAAAACATAATATTTTAATGATTACATAAATTTTTGGATGTCCGGATGTATTCAGAACGTAAGATATGTGCGAAAATGCAAACTTATGCATTTTTTGACGCTTTTAGCACACCGAACACCTCAAAGCCTATTTCTAAGCTATGTCAAGGATATTTAGGGTATGTTTAACTTATGGTCAAGTTCCGGAATGTTCGTTACAGTACGAATCGGCATACTTTCGCAGTTTGTCGATTTTAGTCCCTGTAAGCGAATAAACTTGATTTCGGCACATCAAACCTTCCAAAACTTATTTCTATGTTATGTAAAGGTTATTTGAGGTATGTTAAGCCTATGTCACTATTCCGGAGTGTTTGTTGCATTAAACTGGTTATATTTACGCATCAGTGTGCGTATAACCTTCCAGAAAAGCGATTTAGAGCCCGAAATCGAACAAGAGTTGATATGTGCAAAATGATACACATGTTTATACAAATCCCAAGTATGAAATACAATATTTCATTGGTTTGGTATTTGTTTGATGGCTGAAGTGACACAGGTGTCACACTTCCATCATCAAACATTGACCCAACATACATTAATTCAGTTTTCGGCCCAATCATAAAATTTGTTGTATTTTTGGCCCAATGAGATTTTTGATTGGTGATGATGTTGTCAACTTAGTGGAGATTAAGGTCCAATGAATTGATTTGTGAAATTAAACATTGTCGGCCACCATTTAAAGTTGCATGTGATTTGTTTGCTGGCCACGAGATTAATAGGCTTGCATGTGTTTGTGTTTTCATTCATTTGAGAACAAGTTACGGCCCAATCATAATCAAAGTTAAACCGATGTTGTTAGTCTTTTGAATTCAAACTGCTTTTCAAAAAGGGCCAATAGTGTTAAGTGGTTTTGTTAGTCAAATTAAATCAAGTGTCATATACATACGGACCAAATTAAGAGTTGGTGTATAGAGTTAAA
The DNA here is from genome assembly GCF_002127325.2 of Helianthus annuus. Lineage (NCBI taxonomy): Eukaryota > Viridiplantae > Streptophyta > Magnoliopsida > Asterales > Asteraceae > Helianthus > Helianthus annuus. The sequence goes on from NC_035441.2 coordinate 65,841,544, forward strand.
ACCATTCAAAGCCCATATATCGTGGCCCATTCGATTAGGCCTATTCATTCAGTGATCTTCACCTGAACAACAGTGAAACGAGTTCGCGAATCTTCGACAACGAGTCTTAGATTGATTTCACACACTCACTTATACGCATTCGGTTCGTTTAAAACTGATAGTGTGTTTGATTGTTTGTTTGCAGGTGATCCGAGGTGATTAGTGAAGCATCGGATATTTGCCTGAACGAATTCCTACTCGATCCGTTGTCGCCTAATCTTTGATAGTCATTTGATTGTGTGAAAATTTTGTATTGTTTGAAAATTTGTTGTTGTGAATCTTTTCATTACCGAAAGATGGATTCTGAAGTTTATATTGCGCTAAACAAGTTTGATAATTTTACAGGTATCAAGGGAGAATCAACTGATGAGTTGATCAAAAGGTATTGTCTTCTAGTTGTGGAGATGGGGAGATTGAAGATAACCAAGACCAATGAGGAATTGAAAGACAAATTGGCAAACACATTGCCATGTGATGAGTGGAGTACTTACTTGATGATGTTGAAGAACAATACAAACTATGAATTTTTCAATTTGAGCAGGTTCGTCGAGAAGATTCAAGCTCAAGAACTTGAGTTCCAAAAAACTAGAAAATTGAATTCTGATTCAAGAGAGAAGAGTAAAGCAGCAACTGATGAAGCAAAATTCAAATCTAAGGAAATTGTTCAAGAGGTAGAGGAGCAGGTTAAAGATATTTCAGCTATCAAGGTGGAGAAGAAAGCTGAAGCTGTAAAGATGATCGAGAAGTGCTTAAATTGTGAAAATCTGAAATCTGAAAACGCCAAACTCTTGAGGGATTTAGAGAGTTTGTCATTAGAAAATGAAACTCTTAAAAAATCAGAAAATGTTTTGAAAAATCAAAAACAAAATTTAGAAAATGAAAAAGTAAAAATTGAGAAAGATTTTCAAAGTCAAATAAAGATTTTAGAAGATGAGAAAGATATTTTTGGTAAAAATAATCTTGAAAAACAAATTGCAATAAATTCTCATCTTGCTAAAATCATTCAGCTTGAAAAAGAAGCTGAAAGTGATCGGAATAAAATTGCTGAGTTAGAAAATAAGTTGAAAGGTTTTGTGATTTCTACACCATATGTATGTCCAGAACCGATCAATTCTGTACCAATAAGTGACGATGTCACAAACTTTGACAATGTCAAAGTTGAAGATTGTGATGAGAAATCTGATGATGAAAACGAAAAAATTGAAAAACAAAAATTGTTTTTAGAATTAAAAGAAAAATTCAAAAACACTGTTTTGCAATCTACTGAAATAGGTGAATGCTCAAAGCAAAAACCTGTTAAGAAGATTGTAGAACATAAACAAAAAGTTAAAAATTTGAAAATTTTTAAAAATGAAAATAAAAGCTCATCAGATCAATCATCCAATCGCAATCAAAAATCACAAAAATTGGAAAATCAAAATTCACAAAAAGTTGGTAATAAGTGGTGCAGGTCGGACCACAGTGCTCAAAAGTCAAATCCAGCAATCAAGAGGAGAAAGGAATATCACCAAGCCAAACAGTGCTTTGATTTGAGCATTTGGACAGACAATGGTGATTGGTACGATAATAGAGTGTGTTACCGATGTGGTTATCAAGGACACATTGCTGTTAACTGCCAAGGTTGGAGTTGTGAGACGAGGAGATGCTTTAACTGTCAAATCAAAGGTCACATTGCCAGAGATTGCCCAAGGAGATCGAATGACAGATTGAGGGCTAATTCTCAGAAAGTGGCAAAGAAAACAGTCAATGTCAAGCCCAAAGAACAGAAGGTTCAAGAACCTAAAGTTCAAGAAAAGAAAGTGAAGCTTTCTCAGGGGCAGAAAGACAGACTGCGAAAGAAGAGGAAGAAGGCCAGAGAATATCTGGAGAAGATTTTGTCATCGGGTTCACCGGATAGATCGAATAAGAGTTCTGATGAATCAACTCCCTCGACTGCAAAGTCAAGCAAGACGAATTCATCAGATACAAATCTGAGGACAAAAGAGGAAGAGAAGAAGGTAAAAGTTGGTGGCAATGAATCTGTTTCTTCAGAAACAAAGGAGTCACATGTCGGCGATGAATCTGACATGTCAATGTCAGACAAGCCACCTTCAGGCGATGAATCTGACAGGTCAAAGTCAGACATGCCATGTGCAGGCAATGATTTTGGTGTGTCAAAACCAGAAGAGCCATTTGTTGAGGTAAAAACTGAGAATTCAGGTCTAACAATGGATGATGCAAATTTTCCACCATTGTTGAACAAGAATTCAAAATCACCCAAGGACAGTCAGGCTTGGGTGAAATTATTCAAATAGAAAAACCTGACTTGTCGGAACTCCCAGGTTGGTAATTGGGGAGTAGGAATTGGCATCTTTCTTGAGAAATTCACTTTGGTGATATTTCGACTTTCAAAAGATAAATTAAGGACATTAAGTTGTACTTGATTCATCTTTCCTACAAGTGGTAATTTGAAGAACAAGGTGATGAAACCCCGAGTTTATGAAACATCACACAAAACTAATTTTCCGGAAAAACCATTTTGATTAAAACAAACTTAAGTGTTTTGAAATCATAATGGGAAAATAGTTTGTTGTGAGGGGGAGTTCTGATTGTTTATGCCTGGTGGATAGAGAATTGAAGTGATTCTCTTCATGTTGTCAAGTTTGTACAGTTTGTTTCGAATTTTCTCAGAAAATCAAAATTGAAACATATTTTGATTTTAGGGGGAGAAAAATTTAAAAAAAATTAGAAAATTTGAAAATGTCAAAAACATTGAAAAATCAAAAATGAGTTTTTGTTGCATAAAAGAGGAAATGATAGTACATCAGTGGTCTATCACAACACGCTAAAGATATATAATGTGTAAATGTGATAAACAATATTACTACGGATGTGTCGGTAGATTTTTGCACACTTAGTAAATTGAAATGAGATATAAACCTAAATTCAAACTTGCTTAATTCGTGGGTAACTATTCTTGGATATATGGGTAACCCCCGAAATCTTGTTTGAAAGATCCCTCTTTCTGAGATACTAGGTCTTTATACTCAGTGATATCTGGGGTATTATTCCGGGACTTCTGCTGTATGGAAATACTGACCTAGTCCCCGAATAATACTTTCTGCAAAATGCTTTGAAACATAAGCGCAGCCCTTAGCAAGTTGATAAAACAATAAAATTGATAGTCACTGCTGTTGTAACAAAAGATCCTCTAAAGGGGACCCACCAAAAGTCGAAGCCGTCATCTCTCTGCGTATACGGAAGTATCGACCTGAGCTCTCACGGCCCTCGCAATTTACCCCTTAACAGATATCATCTGTGGTATACTCACCTGTAAGATTGAATATTGGGATCTGGATACGGGAGTATATTCAAGTGGTGTGATACACATTTAAGTTCAAGTTCTAAAACATTAATATCGTATCTCGAATCAATTGAAATTGGTGTGAAAATTTAAAGTGGACCAATATACTGACAATCTAGGTAAATTGTTTAAAACTTGAAATGTTTAAAAGCTTAATGGTGTTGGTGATATGTCTCAAAAACTGATATGATTCTCTTGCATAAACTCACAAAAATATGTTTGTACATATTTCATTTCTGCATCTAATTTCTGCTATTGCATTTATGTTTCATAGTATGAAAAATCCAAAAAGATTTTCGACAACTGATGGTGAAAAGCTGATATTCAAAATCTCAAAGGCTAAACAAGATGAATAGTTGGATTGGTTAATTGGTTTGAAATGTTGAATCAGAATTTGGAATGTTTCAAATTTTGTTAAATTTTAAATGTGAAAGATTCTCAAATGTTTAGTTGATTCATTTAGTTGAATCACAATATCATGTGTTATAATTGTGTGTTTGAGATGTGTAGGTTGCTGAATCTGTTGCTACGGAAAGCCAGGCGTCGATCCTAAAAGCACGGAAGCTTTACGAAAGGGGGAGTCTGAAGAAAGAGACTACCAAGAGGGAGAGCAACGGAAGCTGAAGACAGATCCACGGGGATTCTGTTCTTGAAAGAAAATACAAGACGCTACGAGATTGACTGCGGCAATATCCAAGGGGGAGATTGTTAGTGCATAAATGTCTATTGCCTCCGTCAATCTATTTCGTAGCTGAAACAGAAGTAATCTAGGCTTTTATTGTAATATTTAGATAGAATTAGTAAGGTGACATTTTGGTAATTAATGAGAAATCTCATTAATTCCAAGGCCTATAAATAGGAGCCTTAGATTTAATGTTTAAGACTTTTGGCTCATTTGTGTTTTAGAAGATTCAAGTCAAGAGAGAGAAAGTCTAGAGAGAGAAAGTACTCTCCACGTGATTTTTGCTTGTACACGTCATCTTCATCAATAAAATCACGTTTCTAGTACGTTATTGTGTGTTCGGTCACGCACGTTCACGGATTCCGCACGTCGAACGTTCGTTACGCAATCGAACGGTCTCAAAACCCGTCCTACAAAACGTATGGTCGCATAGTATTCGGTATTGTAAAACTAGTTTAGTAGCTTACTTAAGGGGTAGCTCCCCTTGGCATGGTATAAATGAGTAAATTAACTGTTGAAACAAGTTTTTGAAATTAAAAACTGGACAAACTCGTGAACTCGCCAACATTATGTTGATACCCTACTGCATGCTTTACAGGTACCCAGTGACTCAGGAGCTTGCAGCTTGGGGATGTGTAGTTGTCACACCCCCAAAATCCACCATGCGGAGTATCACCGCTTGGAGGCGTGACATAACCAGGATCGAGCCACCAATCATATTGAACAACGTATTTAAGTAAATAAAACCAACCACAACACAATTGGTGATCAAAAGCCAGTTAACCAAGTTTTAAATTAAACAGCGGAAGCATAATACGTGATACCAAAATATAAGTTCATAGTCCATAAGTTTAAAATCCAAAACGTAGATTTAATAAGTTTATAAGGATTAAGTGTTTATTACGGAACATGACAATCCGTATCCCACAACGACTCCTTCCTCGTGCAAGCTCCAAGCATTTAACGACCTGTAAGGCATGTAACAACGAGTCAACAACAAAGTTGAGTGAGTTCACGTTTAGTTGTTTAGTTTTGAGTTGTTTCTGAAAACGTGGTTTGTCTTTCGTTGGCTAATTGCCGTGGGGGGTTACCCCGTAGTTGAAAGTAAGATTAACCAGTTCATTCTTTATTACCCAAACCATTTCCATGATTAGCGGGGGCTTCCCCATGTGAACTACTAGACCGTATGGTATCGACTACTACGCAAGTAAGTTGTGCCCTACATCAGTGTCTATCATCACTGATGGTTTGCCATAGTCCATTAGTACACGCCCGTCCGACTGGCACGCTGTGAGGTTTGTTAAACCTAATAGCGCTATTAACTAATGACCCGCTCGCCATTGGCCTCGGCGATTAAGTCGATATAAAATGAGGGACTTATGATAGAGTTTTGTCTAGTAAGTTTAAGGTTGTTGTCCTACACAAGGAGGACGAACGTACGTAGTTCTCCCAAAGAGAATACGCAGGATTAATACTGGCATCCTACCCGAGGAGGATGGCCGTACATATCCTACCTAAGTAGGATATGTAGATTCCGTTTTAATTCTTTAACCCATTCCCAAACCACCGGGAATCCCATGCCTTAGAAAGTGTGTGAACTCACCTCGGTTTGCTCGGTTAGATTCTCAATATAGCTAACAGTCAAGGTCGGTCAATCACGTCCTAGTATGATTTACCAGTTAGTCATTTAGTGGCTTTCAAATAGAACACAAAGTTCCTACACGTATCTATCACTTAACATGCATCACTTTAACGGTTTATGCCCTCTAAGTTTCCCATCCATTCCCCACTCAAAATCAAACATACGATAATGCACATAACATATATAACATGTTAGATCATTCACGGATAGCATACTCGACATTTAGACACGCAAGTCACAACTTATCTCAATTCGGCATTTATATTCAAAACCGGCAGTTTTCGGTCGTCTTAATAAAATAGTTAAATTATTCCAAAAATTCCCAAATTTTTACAAGATGTCTTAAACATTCCTTATTTTATTGTGTAAAAATATCGGTGTCCGGTTCACTACCAATATTTTATAAAAAATCATATTCTGGACTAAACTCAGATTTATGAATTTCTGACCACAGTCCACGGAACAATTTATTAAAAATTCATCGAGTGTCCGATTTACGAAATTCCAGTGAGGTAATTACACATGCATCGGTTGTCATCTACTGTACAAATTTCATGGTCCGATTCATCACATAACTCAGGTTATGACTGAAAGTACGACACCCATTTATTGCTGTCAAAATCCAGCTTAAGTTGCTGTAACAATTTAATACTTTAAAAATAGTAAACGGAGTCCAAAAATTACGATTCCGGTGCCATTAGAACCGTATTTCCTAATATCACATTTTAGAGTCAAAATATCGGTTTTTCGTTGAATTTATGCCCTGTTTACAGCCAACTGAAGTTGGCTGTAAAACCGGGACAGATTCTGTCTTTCAGTGTTTAACCTTCTAAATCATGTTCGATCGATTCCGTTAACAAGTTTATTAATCACAACAACATTAAACATCAATATCAATCAGCAAAACATCAGATAATCAACCAATGATCATAACAACACAAGATCTACACGATTTACACACATAACTTCTCTTTATCCACACCTTAACACATTATGTTCAAGACTTGTTCATGAGCTTTAAAGTTTCTTAACTTTTTATCATTCTAACATCTATTAACCACTAAAATAACATAAAGAATGAACGGATCTAAGTTCTTACCACTAGCTCAAGGCTAGGGAAGTTCGAGTGAAGAAATGTGGTGGTTAATAGCGAATGGAGGAGGTCCTTCCACTTCCGAGAGCACCGAGCTTCGTTGTTGGACCTCTTACACCTTTGTATGTATGAGGAATGATTGAAAAAGAGCTTGATGATGGTGGTAGTATGGTGGAAGGTGGCTTCCGAACAAGGGAAATGAGAGGGAGAGAAGAGATAGTTTGGTGGAATGGTGGTATTTATAAGATCTTCCATATAGCATATTCCTAGCATATTCCAAGCATATTCCTAGCATATTCCTAGCATATTCCTAGCATATTCCTAGCATATTCCTTAGGATATTCCTTAGCATATTCCTTAGCATATTCCTTAGCATATTCCTAGCATATTCCTAGCATATTCCTAGCATATTCCTTAGGATATTCCTTAGCATATTCCTTAGCATATTCCTTAGCATATTCCTTAGCATATTAACAAATACGTGTAAGCATAACACAGATATCAGAAAGCAGTTAAGTAATTCCACACAGTCGTCAGACACTTTAATTATCATTAATAATTTGTACGGAATACATGGGATTTTGAGGGTTGTCACATTCTCCCCCTGTTAAGAGAATTTCGTCCCGAAATTTAGCCCGTGGTTACTGAGGAAGCTAGTTAAGTTGCGTTGTTTTCCAGATTTTCCTGGGGTGTCACATCATCCCCCCGTTGATTTGGAATTTCGTCCCGAAATTCTGCGGTAGCTTCAGCCTCAGTAGTGGTTGCATTTTTCTTAAACAACTGGGGATACTTGAGTTTCATTTGGTCTTCTCGTTCCCAGGTATACTCTGGGCCACGACGGGAATTCCAACGAACTCGGACGAGAGGTATTCTGGTGTGCTTGAGAATCTTGACATCTTTATCCGTAATCTCTACTGGTTCCTCAATGAATCGTAGCTTGTCGTCGATTGTGAGCTCTTTGAGAGGAACTATGAGGGTCTCATCTGACAGGCACTTCTTCAGATTCGACACATGGAATACGTTGTGAACTCCACTGAGTTCTTCAGGTAGGTTCAGCCTGTTAGCGACTTTGCCAATTCTCTCAATGATCTCGAATGGTCCGACATAACGCGGGTTGAGCTTGCCCCGTTTGGAAAATCGGACTACACCTTTCCAAGGTGAGACTTTGAGCAGAACTCGATCCCCAACCTGGAACTCGAGTGGCTTTCTTCGCTTATCGGCGTAGCTCTTCTGACGGTCACGGGCTGCCGCCATGCGTTGTCGTATCTGAGCAATCTTCTCGGTTGTATCTACTACGAGTTCTGGACCAGTGATTTGACTATCACCAACTTCTGCCCAACAGAGAGGTGATCGACACTTGCGTCCATACAATGCCTCGAACGGAGCGGCCTGGATGCTGATGTGGTAACTGTTGTTATATGAAAACTCCACTAGCGGGAGGTGTTTTTCCCAGCCATTGCCGAAGTCGATTACGCATGCCCTAAGCATGTCTTCGAGGGTTTGGATGGTGCGTTCAGATTGCCCATCCGTCTGTTGATGATAAGCGGTGCTCATATCTAAACGTGAGCTAAAAGACCTATGCATAGCTTGCCACAGTTCAGAGGTGAAACGCGCGTCACGATCAGAAATGATGGAGGTGGGCACTCCGTGCCTTGATACCACTTCTTTTAGGTAGATGTCTGCTAGAGTAGAAAACTTATCCGTTTCTTTGATAGGCAGAAAATGTGCAGACTTGGTCAGTCGATCCACGATCACCCAAGTGGTATCATTTCCGCGTTGAGATCTGGGCAGACCAGTAACGAAATCCATGGAAATTTGCTCCCATTTCCATTTAGGTATCTCTGGTTGTTGTAATGGGCCTGATGGTTTCTGGTATTCGACCTTGGCCCTGGCACAAGTCAAGCATTTACCGACGTAGGTTGCTATGCTAGCTTTCATACCAGGCCACCAGTATGCAGTCTTGAGATCATGGTACATCTTGTCCGAACCAGGATGTACTGAGTAACGAGACTTATGCGCTTCATCCATCACCAGCTCGCGTAGGTCTCCATACAGTGGAACCCATATGCGTCCGTTAACATAGTAGGCGCCGTTTTCTTTTTGTTCTAGGCGTTGCCTCGATCCTCGTAAAGACTCAGCCCTGATGTTCTTTGCCTTCAATGCTTCAACTTGAGCATCGCGAGTCTGAGCGGGAAGGTTAGATTGGATGGTAAGCTGTAACGCACGTACACGCCTAGGTATAGTATCCTTTCGACTGAGGGCGTCAGCCACAACATTGGCCTTGCCCAGATGATACTTGATCGCGCATTCGTAGTCATTCAGGAGTTCGACCCATCGACGTTGACGCATGTTTAACTCCTTTTGCTTGAAGATATGCTCGAGACTCCTGTGATCAGTGTAAATGGTGCACTTGGTACCGTACAGGTAATGTCTCCATATCTTAAGCGCGAAAACAACTGCTCCCAGTTCCAGATCGTGAGTAGTGTAGTTCCTTTCGTGAACTTTAAGTTGGCGTGATGCGTAGGCAATGACCTTGTCACGTTGCATCAACACACAACCAAGGCCTTGGATGGAAGCATCGCAGTAAACCACAAAATCGTCTGTGTCTTCAGGCAATGAGAGGATAGGCGCGCTACAAAGTCTATCCTTCAAGTGCTGAAATGCGGACTCCTGTGCATCACCCCAACGATAGGTGACACCCTTCTGAGTCAGTGAAGTGAGAGGTTGCGCAATCTTGGAGAAATCTTTGATAAACCTTCTGTAATATCCTGCCAGACCTAAGAATTGGCGGATCTCTGTTGGTGTGCGGGGTGCAGGCCAGTTCTTGATCGAGTTAACCTTGGATGGATCAACATGAATCCCATCCTTGTTTACCACATGGCCCAGAAAATGGACTTCGCGAAGCCAGAAGTCACATTTCGAAAACTTGGCATACAACTGCTCTTTACGAAGTAGTTCCAGAATAAGTCTCAGGTGTTGCTCGTGTTCCTCCTGACTCTTAGAATAGATCAGGATGTCGTCGATGAAGACAATAACGAACTTATCTAGGTAAGGCTTGCATACTCGGTTCATGAGATCCATGAAGACCGTTGGTGCATTCGTCAATCCGAAAGGCATAACCAGAAACTCATAATGGCCGTAACGAGTTCTGAATGCTGTTTTGGAGACGTCCTCCTCTCGGACTCTCAGCTAATGGTAGCCTGACCTTAGGTCAATCTTAGAATAGAAACTCGACCCTTGCAATTGATCGAATAAGTCATCGATACGTGGAAGAGGATAACGATTCTTCACGGTCACCTTGTTGAGTTCGCGGTAGTCAATACACATCCTGAAGGTACCGTCTTTCTTCTTTACGAACAAGACTGGAGCTCCCCATGGCGAAGAGCTAGGACGTATAAAACCCTTTTCCAGAAGTTCTTGTAGTTGCATAGACAGTTCTTCGAGTTCTGATGGGGCAAGTCGATAAGGCGCACGAGCTATTGGTGCTGCTCCAGGAGCTAGCTCGATTTGAAACTCGACTTGTCGATGAGGCGGAAGGCCAGGTAATTCCTCAGGAAATACCTCGGGAAAGTCGCGTATAATAGGAATGTCTTCAATTCTCTTCTCTTCCGTTGATGTGTCAGTAACGAGTGCTAAAATGGCAGTGTGGCCCTTTCGTAAACACTTCTGGGCCTTAAGGAAAGAGATGATGCCTTCGACAGCACCACTCTTGTCGCCACGAATCACGAGAGGTTTTTCACCAGAACGAGGAATGCGGACGATTTTCTCCTTACAAACAATCTCCGCTCGATGATGAGATAGCCAATCCATCCCAATAACGACGTCGAAACTACCCAGTGTGATAGGAATAAGATCGATAGAGAAAGTCCGACCAGCTAAGACGAGGTTACAACCTTTAACTACGTGTGTGGCTTCTAGACTTTTACCGTTAGCTAGTTCTACCGTGTGTTTGGTGTTCAGAAGTGTTGGAGTGCGCTTAAGCATTTGGCTAACTTTTACGGACACATAACTAGTATCGGCACCCGAATCGAACAAAACAGTAACAAAGAAGTCGTCCATAAGAAACTTACCCATCACAACGTTGGGGTCGTTCCTTGCTTCTCCCTGACCAATCACGAACACACGACCTTGGGCGCCATTTCCATTATTGTTACCTCCATTGTTGCCTCCGTTGTTGTTTCCATTGTGGTTCCTGTTTCTTTGTGTATTGTTCTGGTTTTGGTTCAGCTGGGGGCAGTTCCTCTTAAAGTGGCCCTCGGCGCCACACTGAAAGCATCCCTTATTGCCCTGCTGATGCTGCTGTTGGTGGTTCTGCGGAGCTTGTTGCTGTTGTTGGCGATTCTGATTCACAGGACGTGGGCTCCTGCAATCCTTAGCTTCATGACCCAGCTTGTGACACCTCTGACAACGACCCTTGTTGCACTGGCCGCTGTGGTGCAGATTACATCGATTGCACTTAGGGTGATTTCCCTTGTACCCACCCTGACCTTGATTTCCAGATGACTGCTGACTGGGGCTCTTATACGCATCTGTCTTTCGCTGCTGAGATTGAGCTGAAGTAGAACCCTTGCCCAGATTTCCATCCCACTTGCGCTTATTGTCGTTGGGAGCATCAGAAGTAGTGGCGCTAATACGTTTGGGCAGCTTGTTCTGCTCAACCGCCTGATCAGTGAGACGATGAGCCAACTTGACGATTTGCTGTATAGTGCCAAGGTTAGCTGAGGTTACGTGGCTTTGAATTTCCGGCACCAAGCCCTTAAGGTACAGCTCAATGCGTTTGTAAGGAGGGTCCACCATAGTAGGACACAGGATGGCCAGTTCGTTTGACCTCTTAGTATACGCCTCAATCTCAGACCCCGTCATCTTCAGGTTGAAAAATTCCACCTCTAGCTTGTGGATGTCGTCACGACTGCAATACTCTTCTCTAATCAGTTCTTTGAAGCCGTTCCATGGGGTGGCATTAGCAACCGCCAACCCAAGCAATTGGACCTGTGCTTTCCACCAGGTTAACGCAGCTCCTTCAAGTGTTCCAGTAGCATACTTCACCTTACGATCTTCCGGGCAATCACACATCTCGAAAACAGACTCGAGCTTCTCGAACCAGTGAAGAAGGCCTACAACACCTTCTGTGCCGCTGAAAGTGCTTGGTCGGCAATCCATGAAGGTTTTGAACGTACACACAGGAGGCTGAGCATGTTGACCTATGGTGCGAGAATAAATGACAAGGTTAGGCACGAGGGTTGATTTGCGAAGGTGGGATCTAAACGTTCTAAGATAGGTCGGAGTAGCAGGTTATACCTCCTGCAGGAACAGCTGCGAGTGCCTCAGCAACTCGTTCGTTGATCAGAGCCGTCAACTGGGCTTGAGTGAGGTTGATACGTCCTCCGCGTCCGCTCATGATCTTCATCACGAAGCAACGTAAGTGAGAAAAGTGTCGTGAAAGTGCGTAAGTGTGGGACGACAGTAGAGAGTAAGCACACAAGGTTCAAGTAGAAGTTATCACGTTAACTAATGCACAGTGTGAGCTATCTAACCGACAATATAACATAAATCATACCACTTATGGTGTCGAGTCTTGCACGTGGAGCGAAGCGTCGTTGTGGATCGTTGAGCACTGTACAGGTTATAGTCTGGTTTTATCAAAAATCTTTTCCCGTTTTAAAACCAAGTTCACTATAACCAATGGCTCTGATACCAATCTGTCACACCCCCAAAATCCACCATGCGGAGTATCACCGCTTGGAGGCGTGACATAACCAGGATCGAGCAACCAATCATATTGAACAACGTATTTAAGTAAATAAAACCAACCATAATACAATTGGTGATCAAAAGCCAGTTAACCAAGTTTTAAATTAAACAGCGGAAGCATAATACGTGATACCAAAATATAAGTTCATAGTCCATAAGTTTAAAATCCAAAACGTAGATTTAATAAGTTCATAAGGATTAAGTGTTTATTACGGAACATGACAATCCGTATCCCACAACGACTCCTTCCTCGTGCAAGCTCCAAGCATTTAACGACCTGTAAGGCATATAACAACGAGTCAACAACAAAGTTGAGTGAGTTCACGTTTAGTTGTTTAGTTTTGAGTTGTTTCTGAAAACGTGGTTTGTCTTTCTTTGGCTAATTGCCGTGGGGGGTTACCCCGTAGTTGAAAGTAAGATTAACCAGTTCATTCTTTATTACCCAAACCATTTCCATGATTAGCGGGGGCTTCCCCATGTGAACTACTAGACCGTATGGTATCGACTACTACGCAAGTAAGTTGTGCCCTACATCAGTGTCTATCATCACTGATGGTTTGCCATAGTCCATTAGTACACGCCCGTCCGACTGGCACGGTGTGAGGTTTGTTAAACCTAATAGCGCTATTAACTAATGACCCGCTCGCCATTGGCCTCGGCGATTAAGTCGATATAAAATGAGGGACTTATGATAGAGTTTTGTCTAGTAAGTTTAAGGTTGTTGTCCTACACAAGGAGGACGAACGTACGTAGTTCTCCCAAAGAGAATACGCAGGATTAATACTGGCATCCTACCCGAGGAGGATGGCCGTACATATCCTACCTAAGTAGGATATGTAGATTCCGTTTTAATTCTTTAACCCATTCCCAAACCACCGGGAATCCCATGCCTTAGAAAGTGTGTGAACTCACCTCGGTTTGCTCGGTTAGATTCTCAATATAGCTAACAGTCAAGGTCGGTCAATCACGTCCTAGTATGATTTACCAGTTAGTCATTTAGTGGCTTTCAAATAGAACACAAAGTTCCTACACGTATCTATCACATAACATGCATCACTTTAACGGTTTATGCCCTCTAAGTTTCCCATCCATTCCCCACTCAAAATCAAACATATGATAATGCACATAACATATATAACATGTTAGATCATTCACGGATAGCATACTCAACATTTAGACACGCAAGTCACAACTTATCTCAATTCAGCATTTATATTCAAAACCGGCAGTTTTCGGTCGTCTTAATAAAATAGTTAAATTATTCCAAAAATTCCCAAATTTTTACAAGGTGTCTTAAACGTTCCATATTTTATTGTGTAAAAATATCGGGGTCCGGTTCACTACCAATATATTATAAAAAATCATATTCCGGACTAAACTCAGATTTATGAATTTCTGACCACAGTCCACGGAACAATTTATTAAAAATTCATCGAGTGTCCGATTTACGAAATTCCAGTGAGGTAATTACACATGCATTGGTTGTCATCTACTGTACAAATTTCATGGTCCGATTCATCACATAACTCAGGTTATGACTGAAAGTACGACACCCATTTATTGCTGTCAAAATCCAGCTTAAGTTGCTGTTACAATTTAATACTTTAAAAATAGTAAACGGAGTCCAAAAATTACGATTCCAGTGCCATTAGAACCGTATTTCCTAATATCACATTTTAGAATCAAAATATCGGTTTTTCGTTGAATTTATGCCCTGTTTACAGCCAACTGAAGTTGGCTGTAAAACCGGGACAGATTCTGTCTTTCAGTGTTTAACCTTCTAAATCATGTTCGATCGATTCCGTTAACAAGTTTATTAATCACAACAACATTAAACATCAATATCAATCAGCAAAACATCAGATAATCAACCAATAATCATAACAACACAAGATCTACACGATTTACACACATAACTTCTCTTTATCCACACCTTAACACATTATGTTCAAGACTTGTTCATGAGCTTTAAAGTTTCTTAACTTTTTATCATTCTAACATCTATTAACCACTAAAATAACATAAAGAATGAACGGATCTAAGTTCTTACCACTAGCTCAAGGCTAGGGAAGTTCGAGTGAAGAAATGTGGTGGTTAATAGCGAATGGAGGAGGTCCTTCCACTTCCGAGAGCACCGAGCTTCGTTGTTGGACCTCTTACACCTTTGTATGTATGAGGAATGATTGAAAAAGAGCTTGATGATGGTGGTAGTATGGTGGAAGGTGGCTTCCGAACAAGGGAAATGAGAGGGAGAGAAGAGAGAGCTTGGTGGAATGGTGGTATTTATAAGATCTTCCATATAGCATATTCCTAGCATATTCCAAGCATATTCCTAGCATATTCCTAGCATATTCCTAGCATATTCCTAGCATATTCCTTAGGATATTCCTTAGCATATTCCTTAGCATATTCCTTAGCATATTCCTAGCATATTCCTAGCATATTCCTAGCATATTCCTTAGGATATTCCTTAGCATATTCCTTAGCATATTCCTTAGCATATTAACAAATACGTGTAAGCATAACACAGATATCAGAAAGCAGTTAAGTAATTCCACACAGTCGTCAGACACTTTAATTATCATTAATAATTTGTACGGAATACATGGGATTTTGAGGGTTGTCACAGTAGTGGTCGTCTTAACCCGTGTGTTGGGTTCTTTAATAAACTTAAACTATGAACTTTGCTTGAACTGTTTTGCCTATGCTTCCGCTACTTACCTAAACTACTATTCAAACTTAAAATTTATGAACTTTAACTATGATATCTACTAACCCTGTGGTTGGTGAATATTACTTCTGTTATTAATTAAATTGCTCAGTATAATTGGTGGCTGGATCCTGGTCAGTCACACTCCTCACGGTAGTACTCCGCATGTGGTTTTGAGGGTGTGACACATTTAATCTTTCAAGTTCATGTTTCACATAAGGATGATCATAACATAATCATCCTCTAATCTTGCTAGATTATGTCTTTAATCACCATCTAGCAAGATCATATGATGTTTAACATCATTAACACAAACAATCATCAATCAACACTCACACATACACTTAACAACATGTATTCTTATGATTTTTAGTCTTATATTTAAGATTTATGTTCTTGATCATTAGTGTTCTTCATGTTAAGTTACTTGTAACATCTTTTAACCAACTAAATAAGATGTAAAATGGAGTTTAGATGATCTTACTACTAGCTCAAGGCTAGGGATGAACACAAGAAGATGAAGATGATAAATGAGGTGGTTAATAGCTTGTATGAGAGGTCCTTCCACTTCCAAGAATTCCTAGCTTCCTTGTAATGCTTCTTACACCTTTGTATATCAAGAGAATGGATGAAAATTGAATGAAAGTGGTGGTGGTGGTGGTGTGTGGTGTGGTTTACGGCTGAAGGCAAGAGGAGAGGAAGAAGAGAGTTCAAATGTTGGTTTATTTGTGAAAATGAAGATGATTGTGACACCTGTGTCACCGCGACCATCAAACAAATACCAATCCGATGAAATATTGTATTTCATACTTGGGATCTTGTATAGATATGTGTATCTTTTGCACATATCAATTCTTGTTCAATTTCAAACTTTATATCGCTTTCTAGAGAATTATATGCAAACTGGTGCGTAAACATACTCAGTTTTAATGCGACAAATACTCTGGAACACAACATATACTTAACATACCTTAAATAACCTTTACATAACTTAGAAATAAGTTTTGAAGGCTTTGGTATGGCAAAAACAAGTTAATTCGCTTACAGGGACTAAACTTGACAAACTGCGAAAGTATGCCACTTTGAACTGTAACGAACATTCCGGAACATGTCCATAAGTTAAACATACCATAAATATCCTTTACATAGCTTAGAAATAGGCTTTGAGGGGTTTGGTATGCTAAAACAAACTTTTGGATCATTCAGGGGCTAAAAGTGTCAAAAAGTGCACAAGTTTGCACTTTCACGCATAACTTACGTTCTGAATACATCCGGACATCCAAAAATTTATGTAAGCATCCTTATATTATGCCTTAGTGTTTGGCATGAGAAAAATCCCTTCGTCGCGCAATTTGGATCATTTTTCGCGCTTATGCGCATTCCGTCGTAATTAACCGAACATCGCGATCGTACGGCCAAACGAACCAACATCCGACGTATTTTTGAGCATGTTTCATGTCCACAATGTTTAGACATCATTTTAGGGCCTTAAAGTTGGCTTTACGGGCCTTAGAAGTGTTGGAAATGGCTTAAATATGCAACAGGGACTAAAACTGTCATTTCTGAAAGTTGTGCTGATCAGACAAGGCCAGGCGGCCCGCCTGAGTTTTGTGCATATCCTGACGCGGGTTGCGTGAGCCCTGCAGATGCAGAAACTCATTTTTTTGATGATTTTGGCCTTTCAATCACTCTAAAGGGCAATGCCCTTTCACAATCTCTGGAGTTAGGGTCACTATATGATACCACAACATCTTGACAAGTGTACGCACGAGATTCGATCACGTTTTTCGAGAAACGATCCTAACGGTTTTGCTTTTCCTATAAATACCCCCCCATTTGTGTTAAAACCCACAAAACTAATCAAAGAGCTCTAAGTTGATGCCATTGCTTCATACCTGAGCTCCTGGATCAAGTTTAGCTTTCGGGGACCCTTCGTAAGTGTTCTTTCGTTCTTTTAATCGCTTTCTAGTGCTAAAGTCAAACTTTGTTTGACTTTCTGCGTTGACCAGCTTATGGTCAACATGAATTTCGTTGGAACTTCATAACGTGAGCGTGATCACGATGGTTATAGTCCGTAGTGACTATACCTACTGATTACCACGTTATCTAGGCTCAGTGACGAGTCGTAGTTTCGGCCAAAATGCGCATTCTTGCGTATTTTGTAACCAAACTACTCGTGGGTATCAAAACCATTTGTTTTGATACCAAACCTGTTTTCTAAACTTAGTTAAGCATGTTCTATCATGCTTAGCTCGTCACTTTTAGTATAGTGCTTATATAGGGTCGTAAGGTAAGCGATCTAAACAATCGCTTATACTTTATAACCCGACCCATTTGGTCGATCTTTAGGATCCGACCAAACACATTAGGTGACCATAGTTGTATAGGGAATAACCTTCCGAGGTTATACCTTATGGTCACGATGTTAGGCGTTCCAAACGCGTTTTATGCGAACGACACGTTAAGGTGGCATAAGCTACCTAAAACGGGTCGTAATGGGTCGTAAGCACTTAGGTTAGGTTTCACTTTAGCATATGAGCTTTGTTAAACCATATTACACGAGTCTCCATACTCGTTTGGTTTACGAACCCGCATCCTATCCAATCCTCCGATTTAGGTCTGGTATATTAACATAGTTACCTATATTAGGTGCCGTTTGATATTCCGTGATCTCTAGCATTGTGTGATTATTACACAAGGACTTCAAAGAAATCTCAGGTGAGTACATAGAACGCCATCTTTCAAATGCTTTCAAGGTGTCTATGTGAGTACATAGACCCCTCTTTTACTGTTTTCCAAACATTTTGGGGTGAAACACATGTGCCTACTTGTTACTTTCATGCTTTCCATGTTTCCACATCATATACCTGCTATGTTCGTTAGTACATATATAGTACATGATTTCATTGTGTTTATGCTATGTACGCCCATTGTGTGCATACTTAGTACATCACTCTACAATACATTTCATACTATGTACGCCCATTGTGTGCATACTTAGTACATCACTCTACAATACATTTCATACTATGTACGCCCATTGTGTGCATACTTAGTACATCACTTTACAATACATTTCATGCTACGTACGCCCATTGTGTGCATACTTAGTACATTGTTTCACATTGCATTTCTGTTGCATATGCTCATCCAGCATATGAACACATTATACTACATTTTGAACCGTTGTAACCATTTCACTATGTGAACCGTCTTAACCCTTTGATTATATGAACCGTTCGTAACCTTTGAACCGTGTGAACCAGTTGTATCTGTTGACATGATTTACATTTGACAATAGACATTTGACTATACATAAACATTTCTACAATTGTTAAACATTTTATCTTGATGGTTTAGTTTGAGTAAGTGATCTAAGTAACGAGGCGTGTGTAATATGATACAAGCATGGTGGATACGCCGCTGGTACTTCCTATATATAAGTGTTTGTGTGGTATTACATATCGTAGCGTTATTTGAATCATTTTAGTTTGAGACATATAACATTTTATACAAATAACACACTTTTCACAAGACCTTGATTTACAAACAACTTATCTTATACAAACTCATTTTACCTGGTTATTCAGTTAACCATACATTATTCTCTTATTTATACATATCATCTGATCTTACCGTTCTTCAAATGATTTACAAGACAAAGCAAATTACAAGGTTCATGACTAAACATTTTCTCAAGCATAAGTCATGAATTCTGTTTTCACAAAACCTATGTATCTCACAGGCATTTTTATGCTGACGTACCTATTTTCACATGTGTTTTCAGGAGATGATGCATAAGACTTATCAAGACATACTTAGGCGGACCTGTGCCTTAGTGACTTAAAACGAGACAAGAACTAGTTAATCTATGTTATGTACTCTTTGGTTCTTGTTTAAACAATGTATACTTTCATATTTAATTAATAAAACGAAACTTCATTTGCCGTGGATTTGAAACAATAAATTCTGTTACAACACTCCTGTCACACCCCGACTACCTAAAACATCAAAATGTGGCGGAAACGTCGGGGAGTGTTGTAACAGAATTATTGTTCCACAACCAAGGTAATTAAAATAATATTTTATTCATCACCCAAGGGTGGAATACATCGTTCAAAACAAGAACCAACATGTACATTGTCTTAAAACCACTGAAATAAAAAGTACATAACGTAATTAAACTAAGTCTAGCTCTGTTTTATGTCACTAAGGCCCGAGTCCACCCTAGCGTGTCACGATCGTCCTATGCATTAGCTCCTGAAAACACATGTGAAAATAGGTACGTCAGCATAAAAATGCCTGTGAGTAACATAGGTTTTGTGAAAATAGGATTCATGACTTAGGTTTAAGAAAAGTGTTTAATGAAAGTTAGTCATGAACCTTGTAAGTTGTTTCGTTTTGTAAATCCATTGAAAAGCGATAAAATCAGATGATATGTATAAGTAAAGAATAATGTAGGGTTAAAGAATAACCAAGTAGAAATAAGTTGTATAAAATAATTTGTTTTGTAAAACAAAGTCTTGTGAAAAAGATATTATTTGTGTAAAGTGTATAAGTCCAAAATTGAATGATTTAAATAACGGTATGTCATGTAATACATTACAAGCACTTATATATAGGAAGTACCAGCGGCGTATCCACCATGCTTGTAGCATACTACACACATATCGTTACTTAAGTCACTTAAACAAATCACCAAAGCATATAGTTCATGTTCAAACCAAGCATCAAATGTTCTTGTCTAAACCGTTGTCAATGTTTAAAAACCCAAAATGTAGTCATGTAGTTAAAACAAAAGTTATGTATGGTAAGTAACAAAATGAGAATACTTAACCATAAGTAAAAGGGAACAAAACAAAGTATTTTGAATAAATCAAAAAGTTATGTTTTGCTCAGTAAAAGCTTGTTTTATTGATACAAACATTTATGTGGTAAGTTAACGCATTACATTCAAGCCTTGAGACAACAGGATAACCTTAGAGTAAAGGTTATCAAAGTAAAGTGTTTTCGGATTCAGTCATTCCTTACACCCAAACAAACCTAGGGTGTCAGGAACGGGATTTGTCAAGTCCTATGGTACCATTACTTACTACCGAGCGGCGTAGCTAATGTTAATGAATGTAGTAAAGAACCGTTTATGCAAACCAAATGTCATACCAAATGTAAACAAGTTATGTGAAAACAATGTACTAAGTATGCTAAGTAAACATACAAAGCAGAAAAGTCATGTAAAACAATGTAATATGCCATGTAAACATATATAGCAAAACAATGTAATGAAAATCAATGTGCTAGCATGCTAAGTTAACATACATAGCAAAACAATGTAATGAAATCACGTACTATAAGTGTACTAAAGAACATAGCAAGCATATGATGTGAAAACAAGAAAGCACGAAAGTAACAAGTAGGCACATGTGTTTCACCCCAAAATGTTTGGAAAACAGTAAAAGAGGGGTCTATGTACTCACTTGAGATTGCTTAGAAGTCATAGGATAACCACCAAGTAATGCTAGAAGATCACAGAATCAAACGGCACCTATATAGGTATCTACATTAATAAACGGACCTATCGGAGGATCGGGTAGTACGAGGGTTCGTAAACCAAATAAGTGTGGGAACTTATGTAATATGGTTTGACAAAGCCTATGTACTAAAACGAAACCTATCCTAAGTGCTTTTGACCCGTTACGACACGCTTAGGTAGCTTATGCTACTTTAACGCGTCGTTTGCGTAAAACGCGTTCGGAATGCCTAACTAGCCCTATGACAAGTAAGATATGCCTTAACATGTTTAATATTGTTGTTAAATCAGTTTAGACACCAAAAATTATGTTACATAGGCTTAAAATGAATTTGGGCGTAAAAAGGGTATTTTGGTAATTTACCTAAGGCATAAGAACTACTTATCATACAACTACTTAAACGTCGTGACCATAAGGTATAACCTCGGAAGGTTATTCCCTATACAACTATGGTCACATAAAATGTTTGGTCGGATCCTAAAGATCGACCAAATGGGTCAGGTTCGTAAGCATAAGCGATTGATTAGATCGCTTACCTTTACGACCCTAAACAAGCACAAATCTAAAAGCGACCAGCTAAACATGATAGAACATGTTTAGTAATGTTAGAAAACAGGTTTGGTATTAAAACAAACAGTTTTAATACCCTAGAGTAGTTTGGTTACAAAATACGCGAGAAAACACATTTTGGCCGAAACTACGACTCGTCACTGAGCCTAGATAACGTGGTAATCAGTAGGTATAGTCACTAGGGACCATAACCATCGTGATTACGCTCACGTTATGAAGTTCAAACGAACTTCGTCTTGACCATAAACTGGTCAATGAAGAAAGTCAAACGCAGTTTGACTTTAACGCTAAAACGAACGAAAAACGCGAAAGAAT
Source organism: Helianthus annuus (assembly GCF_002127325.2). NCBI lineage: Eukaryota > Viridiplantae > Streptophyta > Magnoliopsida > Asterales > Asteraceae > Helianthus > Helianthus annuus. The sequence continues at coordinate 65,863,217 of NC_035441.2, forward strand.
ACTTACAGAAGGTCCCCGCAAGATTTGAACCCGATTCACTCTCAGGTAGGAAGTATATAAACTTCCACTTAGAGAGCTTTGAATCAGATTTCAAATGTGAGGGAAAATGAGCAAGACATGGGGGGGTATTTATAGGAAACATGGAACCGTTAAGATCGTTTCTTGTTCCCCAAGCGTTAAATCTGAGCCGTATAACACATACCCACTGAATTACAAACCCATGGGAGCCCCTAGGATTGATAAAAACCATTTGCAAGTGGTTTGAAGTGCTAAACAGCTGCAAACAGCTGTTTGCAACATTTTTGCATATCTGGGGAGGCCATGAGGCCCGCATCAGGATCCACATAAACTCAGGCGGGCCGCCTGAGGTTGTCTGATCAGCATAACTTTTCAAAAATGACAGTTTTAGCCCCTGCATGCTTTTAAGTCCATTTTCGACATGTTTTAGGCCCGTTAACCTCATTTAAAGCCTCTAAACTGAAGTTAAAGTATAGGGAACTCAAAACATGCTAAAAAATATCTCAGATGTCGGTTCGTTTGGTCGTACGATCGCGATGTTCGCTTAATTACGACAGAATGCGCATAAGCGCGAAAAACGATCCAAATTGCGCAACGAATGGATTTTTCTCAAGCCAAACATTAAAACATAATATTTTAATGCTTACATAAAATTTTGGATGTCCGGATGTATTCAGAGCGTAAGTTATGCGCGAAAGTGCAAACTTATGCACTTTTTGACGCTTTTAGTCCCTGAATGAGCGTAAAGTTTATTTTAGCACACCGAACCCCTCAAAGCCTATTTCTAAGCTATGTAAAGGATATTTAGGGTGTGTTTAACTTATGGGCATGTTCCGGAATGTTCGTTACAGTTCAAATCGGCATACTTTCGCAGTTTGTCAATTTTAGTCCCTGTAAGCGAATTAACTTGATTTTGCCATACCAAAGCCTTCAAAACTTATTTCTAAGTTATGTAAAGGTTATTTAAGGTATGTTAAGCATAAATTGATGTTCCGGAGTATTTGTTGCATATAACTGATTACGTTTTCGCACCAGTTTGCGTATAATTCTCCTGAAAGCGATATAGAGTTTGAAATCGAATAAAAGTCAAAACATGAAAAGCATCAAACACAACAAACAAACATAGGGATCAAATATCTTTATTTCATTGATAACTGAACTGTTTACAATGATTACAAGCACAGATGTCACAGTCTCCCCTACTTATGGAAATTTCGTCCCGAAATTTGTTTAGAGGAAACTCGTGAGAATAGATGGGGATACTTCGCCTTCATTTGATCTTCACGTTCCCAAGTAAACTCAGGTCCACTTTTAGATTCCCAGCGAACTTTAACCAACGGAATGCGCTTGCGTTTAAGCCATTTGACTTCACGATCCATAATTTCCACAGGTTTCTCAACAAAATGTAGTGTTTTATCAACACAGATTTCGTCAAGCGGTATGTGGAGGTTCTCATCAGCTAAACACTTTTTGAGATTGGATACATGGAAAGTAGGATGAACATTTCCAAGTTTAGGAGGTAATGCAAGTCTGTAGGCTACCTTACCGATTCTTTCGACGATCTTGAATGGTCCAACATATCTAGGTGCAAGTTTTCCTTTCTTTCCAAATCTGATCACACCTTTCCAAGGTGAGACCTTAAGTAATACACGATCACCGACTTGGAATTCTAAGGGCTTGCATCGTCGGTCCGCGTAACTGTTTTGACGGCTTCGAGCTGCCTGTAAGTTATCACGAACTTTCTTAACCTTGTCAGTTGTCTTTAGAATGAGGTCAGGTCCAGTAAGCTGAGCCTCACTTATTTCATTCCAGCAGACTGGTGAACGACATTTTCGACCACAGAGAGCCTCGAAAGGAGCCATGTTGATGCTGGAGTGGTAACTATTGTTGTAGGAGAATTCAATCAATAGAAGATGTGAATCCCAACTACCACCAAAATCAATCACACAAGCTCTAAGCATATCCTCCAAAGTCTGGATTGTTCTCTCAGTTTGGCCATCTGTTTGTGGATGATAGGCTGTGCTCAGATTGAGTTGGGTCCCCATAGCAGATTGCATGGTTCTCCAAAATCGAGAAGAGAAGCGAGCATCTCTATCAGAAATAATGTCCAAAGGAACACCATGTCGAGATACAATTTCATCCACGTAGATTTTGGCTAGTCTTTCAGCAGAAAAATCCTCACGGATTGGCAATAAATGCGCTGACTTTGTAAGACGATCAACAACTACCCAGATGGCATCATGACCTTTCTTAGTGTGCGGGAGTTTAGTAATGAGATCCATAGCAATGTTTTCCCATTTCCAAACTAGGATCTCAGGTTGCTCCAAAAGACCATAAGGATGTTGGTGTTCAGCCTTGACCTTGAGACAAGTAAGGCACTTTGAAACGTACAAGGCAATGTCTTTCTTCATACCAGGCCACCAATACTGAGTACGAAGATCCTTATACATTTTATCTGAGCCAGGATGAATAGAACAACGAGACTTATGGGCCTCATCCATAAGCAGAGTGCGAAGATCATCTTGGCTTGGGACCCACAAACGGTCCATGAAATAATACGATCCATTTTCCTTCAGCACAAGGTCAGGCTTAATGTGATAGGGTAATTCCTTACCCATCAAGTCTTGTGAAACACAAGCCTGTTGAGCCTGAGTAATGCGTGCTTGGATATCAGATTGAGCTTGAATAGCAGATTGAACATGAACACAATGAAACATAGTGCGTTCCTTACGACTCAATGCGTCAGCCACAACATTCGCTTTACCAGGATGGTAGCGAATTTCGTAATCATAGTCGTTTAGGAGTTCGACCCAACGTCTTTGCCTCATGTTGAGTTCTTTCTGATTAAAGATATGCTGAAGACTTTTGTGGTCAGTGAAAACCACGCATTTTGTACCGTACAAATAGTGTCTCTAGATTTTGAGAGCGAAGACAACTGCACCCAACTCAAGATCATGAGTGGTGTAGTTTCTCTCATGTACCTTCAATTGTCTAGATGCGTAGGCTATGACTTTGTTCCTTTGCATCAGAACACAGCCAAGACCCAATTTCGATGCATCACAGTAAACAACAAAATCATCGTTGCCTTCAGGCAAAGTCAGAATAGGTGCATTACAAAGCTTCTGCTTCAAGGTCTGAAATGCTTCCTCTTGCTTAAAACCCCATTCAAAGGGTTTGTTCTTCTGAGTTAGAGCAGTTAGAGGAACTGCAATCTTTGAGAAGTTCTCGATGAAGCGGCGGTAATAACCCGCAAGACCAAGAAAAGAACGAACCTCAGTAGGAGTAGTAGGCGTATCGCAATCCTTAATCGCACTGATCTTGGAGGGATCTACATGAATACCTTGTTCGTTGACAATATGCCCCAAAAATTGAACTTCCTTAAGCCAAAATTCACACTTGGAGAGCTTGGCAAAAAGTTGCTCTTTCTTTAGGAGTTCCAGAGTAAGACGAAGATGTTGCTCGTGATCAGCTCGCGTCTTAGAATAAATCAAGATGTCATCAATGAAAACGATGATGAACTTATCCAAATAAGGCTTGCAGACCCTATTCATTAAGTCCATGAAAACAGCAGGAGCATTGGTCAAACCAAATGGCATGACTGTGAACTCATAATGCCCATATCGAGTGCGGAATGCTGTTTTGGGAATATCCTCTTCATGCACACGAAGTTGATGATACCCAGAACGAAGATCGATCTTTGAAAAGCAAGTAGCACCCTGTAATTGGTCAAAGAGATCATCAATGCGAGGTAGGGGATATCGATTCTTGATGGTAAGCTTATTCAGCTCATGATAATCGATACACATTCTGAAGGATCCATCCTTCTTCTTGACAAAGAGAACGGGAGCACCCCAAGGTGAAAAGCTAGGACGGATATGTGACAACTCGAATTTCCAAGATTCCTATTTCGCATTTATTGCATGTTCATGTATTGTTTAGTTGTTTAATTGCACAAATAATTGGCTATGGAATTGTATACGTTTTGATACAATGAAGGGTATTGTGTGATTGTGCATGGTTATGTGTTAATTGTGATAAATTTGTTAAATGCATAAACTTGGTGGTGAAACTGTAAAACTGTTTGAGATGGTGTACTATTGTAAAGTATAATAATTAAGGGTGTGTAGAGTTATTAGTGAAACTTATATGATACTTAACCCTAATCCTTCACTAAACCTCACACAAAAACCAAAGCACGTACTGTTATTCTCTAATCCCCTGGCAATCATCATCACCATCATCATTGGCACAAGACATTCAGCACTTTTGATTCCACATTCTCTAACTAGAATCAATCCAAGGTAAATTGTTAATGATTGATTGTTGTTTTTATTCTTGATTGTGTGTTTCATGAAAACCCTAGTTCTTCATATGCTATTCTTTGTTAATTGATTATGATTTATTGTGAAAGAATGTTGATGATTATGTAATCATTGCTAGATGATTAAGATCCTTGATTTAGATGATTGTTTTGTCAAACTATTGAAGATTTAATTGATTCTGCATTGAGAAAGTATGAATTAGGGTTTTTGATCGTATTAATGTAAATTGTAACTGCTGCTTTGATTCTGTAACATGATCCTGGAATTCACGCAGGATTGTTAGTCTGAGCTTTGTGGATGTTGTTAGTCCGAACTTTATGTGTGTTTTAAGGATCTGAGTTTTGTTAGCAGATACAATCCGAGTTTTGATATGAACAAGGGTCCGACTTTTAATGATGTATTAGGTGTCTGAGCTTTATAACAAAATAGCTTGTCCGAATTTTAAATGGGGTAAAGGATGTCCGAGTTTTGATATAGCATATTATGTCCGAGTTCTTTAACACATGAATGTCCGAATTTTACTTCATTTAGTGTTGTCCGACCTTTTAAGGGGTTGTTTGGTCCGAGCTTTTTGGAACATTGTGTTGTCCGACCTTTATGTTAGGAGATTAGGGGGTCCGAGTTTCTTAAGGAGGTGGTATGGTCCGAGTTTCAAGCCAATCCCCTTGGTCCGACTTTTAACCCCCCACATCCCCATTGTTCGAATTTCAACCCCAAACCCCCCATATCCGACTTTTAATCCCCAAACCTCCAAGTCCGACTTTTGAACAGGGGAACCCCCCCCCACACACACACTTGTCCGAGTTTTACAAAGGGCAAGGCCCTGTCCGAGGTTGTGTAATGATTTCTGTGGAACAATGAGTTGTATGTTAAGTGATGTGAATCTGTTAAGGTGTGTATGATTTAATTGAAGTCGCAAACTCTGTTAAACCTGTTAAGCTTATTAACGATGTTAACATGTTAAGTATGTTAATAGTGGCAATTAGGTTAACATCCACGTTAGATTAAACTGTGTAATCAAAGACGCGACGCATGAATTATGTGAATACGATTAACTGTTTAAGTGATGTATGATTCTGTATATAATCGTATGATACTGAATGCAACTGTATGATCTTGCATGTATGAATCGTTCTATGTGATATCATCCTGTACACAATAAGCACACAAAACACAGTTGCTTGATTACCTGTGACTTGCAAACCCTAATTGGATGCAAACACTTATATCGTATCATGTGCAATATATCCTAGGTCGTGTGTAACGGACTTAGACGATAAATAAACCCTAGAAGCAATAACATACCGAGCAAACCAAGGTGAGTTCACACAGCCAAGGCATGTGGTTCCCAGGGTGGGAATGGGATTGAATGATTTATTCTTACATACTTAGTTAATCGAACCTAATGATATGGTCCTCGGGAGAGGAAGAGTAAAGATAAGATACGGCAAGACTTGTATACCCATTTGAACTGATCTTCGCACACACGCTAGGGGTTGGCTGCGATATTATGACTAATTATTCGCACACATGCCTTGGGAAGGCCCGCGAACTATAGATACTAAAACTTCGCAAGTAATGCCAGGGTGGCCGCGATACAAATATACATAGTCTAGGATGTTTGTGAGTATTACCCCAAATCTTCGCATACATGCCGAGAGGCCCGCGATGGAAACTAATACGATACATGACTTAACGAACGAACATAATGCTACTCATACTATTACCATTACTGAACTATACACTGTGAACTCGCTCAACTAGTTGTTGACTCTCTGCTGCATGCCTTGCAGGTCGTTAGATACATGGAGCTTGCACAGGGAGGAGCAGGTCGTTGTGGAGCATGGATCGTGGATGCCATGTTAAAACATTTAAATATTTGAACTATGATATACATTGGATTTTCATACTTATGCTTCCGCTACGCTTGATACTATATTTATGTTTTAAACACCTATCGTATTGAATGATTGGTTTGCATTTATTTTACTTGATATTAATTACATGTTCAATATGATTGGTGGCTTGATCCTGGTCATGTCACGCTCCCAGGCGGTGATACTCCGCAGGTGGATTTTGGGGGTGTGACAGGATAAAATCTTTGTCAGAAAGCTCCTGAAGCTGCTTAGACAACTCTTGCATCTCAGACGGTGTAAGACGATATGGAGCTCTGGCAATGGGATTTGCACCAGGTACAAGATCGATACGGAACTCGACTTGGCGTGCTGGAGGTAGACCAGGCAACTCTTCAGGAAACAACTCCGGATAATCCCGAACAACAGGAATATCTTGCGTAGACTTACCTTGGTCTTTATCTGCTGTAACATGTGCCAAGAAGGCCACATAGTTCTTTCGCAGATACTTCCGAGCTTGAAAACAAGACATAAGCTTGAGGCTACTAGCAGGTTTCTCACCACGAACCTGTAGGATCTCACCTGACGAAAGTGGCACACGAACGATCTTCTCAAAACAAACTACCTCTGCGCGATGCTTAGCTAACCAATCCATACCCACAATAATGTCGAAGCTTCCAAGTTGCATAGGCGTGAGGTTAATTGGAAACAGATGGTCGCTAAGGTTCAACTGGCAGTTGCGAAGAACAGAATCAAGAACAATGGGTTCACCACTCGCAACTTCAACAGTCAAAGGCTTACCTAGTTTCGTTCTAGACACACGAAGCAAGGGCTCAAAAGATAACGACACAAAACTCTTATCCGCCCCTGAATCAAAAAGAACAGACGCAGGTTGATTATTAACAAAGAACGTACCGTTCACCACCTCGTTGTCTGCTTGCGCCTCAACAGCATTCATGTTAAAAGCTCGTCCACGAGCCTGAGCTTGAACTGGGTTCGCATTCACCAATCTTGGACACTGGTTACGGTAGTGGGTCAGATCCCCACAGTTGTAACAGGAACCTGGTGGGAAGTGAGGTCGTGCTGCTTGACCTTGTTGCTGAGCAAAAGGCTGAGCAACTTGTTGAGCCGGGTTCTGAGCTGCCCGATTCAGATTGGCAGGAATGCGGCATGTAGCAGCAAGATGACCAGGTCTTCCGCAGTTAGTGCATTGACGGCACTGGTGGTGTGGTTGATGATGTCCGTTACACTTATTGCACAGAGGTGCATTGCCAAAGTATGGTTTCTTTCCAAGAGGTTGTGCAGGCTGATTCGTCTGTGTAGTAACGGCAAAATTTTGGGAAGCCTTCCGCTTCCTAGAACCCTTCGAAGAACCCGCATCACTTCCCTTCTTGTTTTTACCTTTCTTGCTATCCTTCTTGTCAGATTCCTACTTTTTACCCTTCTTGTCACCCTTTCTATGCAACTTACCCTTTCGAATCTGCGACTCAGTCAACGTTGCAGATAGTTCGATTGCCTGATGAACAGTGGTAGGTTTACTACCGGTAACTATGTCTTGCACAGAGTCAGGTAGACCATCGATGTACCTTTCGATAGCCTTATCAAGTGGGGTAACCATCGTTGGGCATAACAAACTCAACTCTTCGTACCTATCAGTATACGCCCGGTGCTCGCCACTAAACTGCTTTAGATCGTCAAACTCCCTTTCCAGTGCTCGTAGTTCATGACGAGGATAAAACTAAAAATTTTAGGGGGAGAAAAATTTAAAAAAAAAATTAGAAAATTTGAAAATGTCAAAAACATCAAAAAATTTAAAAATGAGTTTTCTTGTGAAAAAGAGGAAATGATAGTAAATCAGTGGATTATCACAGCATGCTAAAGAAATGTAATGTCAAATGTGATAAACGGTCTCACTGATGATGTGACGATAGGTTTTTGTACAATTAGTAGATTTATTCGGGATATAAACCTAAAATTTCAAACTTGTGAAATTCGTGGGGAACACTACTTGGATATATAGGTAACCCCTGAAATCTCGTTTGAAAGGTCTCGTATCCTGATATACTAGGTGTTTATACTCTATGATGTCTGGGGTATTATTCCGGGACTTCTGCTGAACGGTAGTTCTGACTTAGTCCTTGGCTAATACTTTATCCAAAATGCTTGAAACATAGCATAAAGCCCTCAGCTGATTAGACAATAAAATTGATAATCATCTGTTGTAGCTGAAAAGATCCTCTAAAGGGGACACACTGCTAAGTCGAAGCTGATATCTCTCTGCTGAACGGAAGTTCTGACCTGAGATCCCTCAGTTCTCGCATTTAACCCCTAATTTATGTACAGATATCATTGTAGTATTCTTGCCTGTAAGACTGAATATTGGGATTCTGGATACGGGAGTATATTCAAGGGGTGCGACACATGAATTGAACTAAGTTCATAAAACACTTAAATAGTATCCTGAATAGATTGAAAATTGTATGAAAATTTAAGAGGACAACTATATCGTCAATCTACGTGAATCGTTTAGAACTTAACATGTCTAAAAGCTTAACGGTGTTGGTGATATGTCTCAAAAACTGATATGATCCTCTTACACAAACTCACAAAAATATGTTTGTATATATTTCATTTCTGCATTTAATTTCTGTCTTTGCATTCATGTTTCTTATTTTGAAAAATCCAAAAAGATTTTCGACAACTGATGTTGGAGAGCTGATTTTCAAAATCTCAAAGGCTAAACATGATGAACAGACAGGTTGGTTAATGGTTTGAAATGTTTAAGATGATACATTAATTTGAATCAGAAATTGGAATGTTTCAAATTTTATCAGTTTTAAATGTGAAAATTCTCAAATGTTTAGCTGATTCATTAAGTTGAATCACAATATTGTTTGTTATAATTGTGTGTTTGAGATGTGTAGGTTTTAGAATTTGTCGCTACGAAAAGCCAGACTACGATCCCGACAGCCGAGTCTAAGGGGGAGTCTGAAGACGAGCTTAACGCAAAAGGAGCTTGTATTCGGAAAGCCAGGTGTCGATCCCAAAAGCACGGAAGCTTGACGAAAGGGGGAGCCTGAAGATTCTGAAGAAAGAGAGCAACGGAAGCTGAAGACAGATCCACCGGGATTCTGTTCAAGCAAGAGGAACTCAAGAGAGAGAGAAAGTCAAGTCGCTACGCGTTTCACTACGAGATTGACTACGGCAATATCCAAGGGGGAGATTGTTGATGCATTTATTGTCTATCGCCTTCGTCAATCCGAGTCGTAGTGAAAAGCCGGAAGGAATCAAGCGCATAATGTCATATTTAGTTAGAAATGGCAAGGTGGCAAACTTGTAATTAATGTGAACTTTCATTAAATAGCCTTGACCATATAAATAGGGGATTATGTCACTAGTTTAGTTAGATTTTTGAAAAGTTCTTGAAAGAGTTTAGGAGGAGACTTGGAGGAGAAGACTTCTAGAGAGAGAAAGTAGAGAGAGAAAGTAGAGAGAGAAAGTATTGTATTTGTGATTCTTGTACCGTACACGTCTAATTTAGCAATAGAATCACATTAGTAGTACGTTATCGTGTGTTTGGTCACGTTCGTTCACGGATTTCGCACGTGAAACGTTCGTTACGCAATCGAACGGTCGAAAAACCGGTCCTACAAACTCACTCATCATGAGAGTCCTCAACTCAGCCCATGACTGTGCTAAAGCGACTTCAGCACCTCGATCTCTCATAACCCCATTCCACCATGTCAAAGCCCTCTTTTGAAAAACACTAGAAGCAAACTCGACTTTGCAATTATCAGGACACTGAACGTGACGGAAAGTATTCTCAATGCTCTCAAACCATTGAAGGAGCCCAGTTGCCCCCTCAGTACCACTGAACTTGAGTGGTTTAGCTGAATTGAAGCTCTTGAAGTTACAAGGAGTATTCTGATTGATGTTGGCTTGGTTAAACTGAGCAATAAGATTCGGGAACGCAGCAGCCATATGCTGTGCGATGATTTCTGCCAGTTCAGCATTGGGTAGCTGATTTTCGCGTCGAGGAGGCATGCTAAAAAGAGGAAAACATGAGAGGAAACGAGTGAGATGATTAGATGAAAAGAACGAGATGAAACAAAACCAGCAAAGCAAGGATGGTGGTAACTCGTCCGTATCACAAAGCAAACAAATGACACACAGTGACTAATCAAAGTAAATGGGTCCATAAACAATGCTTAGCGAAGACATGCTCGCCTATAAGTGAACACTCACCCCAAGAGTTCCCAGGTAAGAGTGACTGGTCCGATTATGTGGATTTGTACGAACACTCTAGCCTTAGACAGAAAACCCAGGGTACAGGCATTCACCCTTCCAGTTTGCACGTGTTCACATTATTTAGAACCCAAAACTTTGACGAGATTTTGAAAACTTGGAAGGCACAAGGCCAAAAGAATCATTAAAACAAATGATAAATTTTCAAAATCAATTTGAAAAATCAAAAGGGTTCAAAACCATATAATAAATCATTTGAAAACAGAGGATTGTTTTTCAAAAATCGTTTCAGAAAACTGGGTTCTTGTTTTGGTGATCACCTAAGGATAGGTGAAGTGCATGTTTTAAAATCTACACACAAGACAACTTGTGTTGGGGTCCTAGAAAGGTTATAGTCTAGGTCAAAGCATTACTAATAACCTAATTCCCTATAACCATTGGCTCTGATACCAACTCTTCTGTCACACCCCGACCACATAAAACATCAAATCGTGGCGGAAACGTCGGGGAGTGTTGTAACAGAATTATTGTTCCACAACCAAGGTAATTAAAATAATATTTTATTCATCATCCAAGGGTGGAATACATCGTTCAAAACAAGAACCAACATGTACATTGTCTTAAAACCACTGAAATAAAGAGTACATAACGTAATTAAACTAAGTCTAGCTCTGTTTTATGTCACTAAGGCCCGAGTCCACCCTAGCGTGTCACGATCGTCCTATGCATTAGCTCCTGAAAACACATGTGAAAATAGGTACGTCAGCATAAAAATGCCTGTGAGTAACATAGGTTTTGTGAAAATAGGATTCATGACTTAGGTTTAAGAAAAGTGTTTAATGAAAGTTAGTCATGAACCTTGTAAGTTGTTTTGTTTTGTAAATCCATTGAAAAGCGATAAAATCAGATGATATGTATAAGTAAAGAGTAATGTATGGTTAAAGAATAACCAAGTAGAAATAAGTTGTATAAAATAATTTGTTTTGTAAAACAATGTCTTGTGAAAAAGATATTATTTGTGTAAAGTGTATAAGTCCAAAATTGAATGATTTAAATAACGGTATGTCATGTAATACATTACAAGCACTTATATATAGGAAGTACCAGCGGCGTATCCACCATGCTTGTAGCATACTACACACATATCGTTACTTAAGTCACTTAAACAAATCACCAAAGCATATAGTTCATGTTCAAACCAAGCATCAAATGTTCTTGTCTAAACCATTGTCAATGTTTAAAAACCCAAAATGTAGTCATGTAGTTAAAACAAAAGTTATGTATGGTAAGTAACAAAATGAGAATACTTAACCATAAGTAAAAGGGAACAAAACAAAGTATTTTGAATAAATCAAAAAGTTATGTTTTGCTCAGTAAAAGCTTGTTTTATTGATACAAACATTTATGTGGTAAGTTAACGCATTACATTCAAGCCTTGAGACAGCAGGATAACCTTAGAGTAAAGGTTATCAAAGTAAAATGTTTTCGGATTCAGTCATTCCTTACACCCAAACAAACCTAGGTTGTCAAGAACGGGATTTGTCAAGTCCTATGGTACCATTACTTACTACCGAGCGGCGTAGCTAATGTTAATGAATGTAGTAAAGAACCGTTTATGCAAACCAAATGTCATACCAAATGTAAACAAGTTATGTGAAAACAATGTACTAAGTATGCTAAGTAAACACACAAAGCAGAAAAGTCATGTAAAACAATGTGCTAATATGCCATGTAAACATATATAGCAAAACAATGTAATGAAAATCAATGTGCTAGCATGCTAAGTTAACATACTTAGCAAAACAATGTAATGAAATCACGTACTATAAGTGTACTAAAGAACATAGCAAGCATATGATGTGAAAACGAGAAAGCACGAAAGTAACAAGTAGGCACATGTGTTTCACCCCAAAATGTTTGGAAAACAGTAAAAGAGGGGTCTATGTACTCACTTGAGATTGCTTAGAAGTCGTAGGATAACCACCAAGTAATGCTAGAAGATCACGGAATCAAACGGCACCTATATAGGTATCTACATTAATAAACGGACCTATCGGAGGATCGGGTAGTACGAGGGTTCGTAAACCAAATAAGTGTGGGAACTTATGTAATATGGTTTGACAAAGCCTATGTACTAAAACGAAACCTATCCTTAGTGCTTTTGACCCGTTATGACCCGCTTAGGTAGCTTATGCTACTTTAACGCGTCGTTTGCGTAAAACGCGTTCGGAATGCCTAACTAGCCCTATGACAAGTAAGATATGCCTTAACATGTTTAATATTGTTGTTAAATCAGTTTAGACACCAAAAATTATGTTACATAGGCTTAAAATGAATTTGGGCGTAAAAAGGGTATTTTGATAATTTACCTAAGGCATAAGAACTACTTATCATACAACTACTTAAACGTCGTGACCATAAGGTATAACCTCGGAAGGTTATTCCCTATACTACTATGGTCACCTAAAATGTTTGGTCAGATCCTAAAGATCGACCAAATGGGTCGGGTTCGTAAGCATAAGCGATTGATTAGATCGCTTACCTTTACGACCCTAAACAAGCACAAATCTAAAAGCAACGAGCTAAACATGCTAGAACATGTTTAGTAATGTTAGAAAACAGGTTTGGTATTAAAACAAACGGTTTTAATACCCTGGAGTAGTTTGGTTACAAAATACGCGAGAAAACGCATTTTGGCCGAAACTACGACTCGTCACTGAGCCTAGATAACGTGGTAATCAGTAGGTATATTCACTAGGGACCATAACCATCGTGATTACGCTCACGTTATGAAGTTCAAACGAACTTCGTATTGACCATAAACTGGTCAATGCAGAAAGTCAAACACAGTTTGACTTTAACGCTAAAACGAACGAAAAACGCGAAAGAATACTTACAGAAGGTCCCCGCAAGATTTGAACCCGATTCACTCTCAGGTAGGAAGTATATAAACTTCCACTTAGAGAGCTTTGAATCAGATTTCAAATGTGAGGGAAAATGAGCAAGACATGGGGGGGTATTTATAGGAAACATGGAACCGTTAAGATCGTTTCTTGTTCCCCAAGCGTTAAATCTGAGCCGTACAACACATACCCACTGAATTACAAACCCATGGGAGCCCCTAGGATTGATAAAAACCATTTGCAAGTGGTTTTGAAGTGCTAAACAGCCGCAATCAGCTGTTTGCAACATTTTTTGCATATCTGGGGAGGCCATGCGGCCCGCATCAGGATCCACATAAACTCAGGCGGGCCGCCTGAGGTTGTCTGATCAGCATAACTTTTCAAAAATAACAGTTTTAGCCCCTGCATGCTTTTAAGTGCATTTTCGACATGTTTAAGGCCTGTTAACCTCATTTCAAGCCTCTAAAATGAAGTTAAAGTATAGGGAACTCAAAACATGCTCAAAAATATCTCAGATGTCGGTTCGTTTGGTCGTACGATCGCGATGTTCGCTTAATTACGACGGAATGCGCATAAGCGCGAAAAATGATCCAAATTGCGCGACGAATGGATTTTTCTCATGCCAAACACTAAAACATAATATTTTAATGCTTACATAAATTTTTGGATGTCCGGATGTATTCAGAGCGTAAGTTATGCGCGAAAGTGCAAACTTATGCACTTTTTGACGCTTTTAGTCCCTGAATGAGCATAAAGTTTATTTTAGCACACCGAACCTCCCAAAGCCTATTTCTAAGCTATGTAAATGATATTTAGGGTGGGATTTAACTTATGTACATGTTCCGGAATGTTCGTTACAGTTCAAATCGACATACTTTCGCAGTTTGTCAATTTTAGTCCCTGTAAGCGAATTAACTTAATTTTGCCATACCAAAGCCTTCAAAACTTATTTCTAAGTTATGTAAAGGTTATTTAAGGTATGTTAAGCATAAATTGATGTTCCGGAGTATTTGTTGCATATAACTGATTACGTTTTCGCACCAGTTTGCGTATAATTCTCCAGAAAGCGATATAGAGTTTGAAATCGAATAAAAGTCAAAACATGAAAAGCATCAAACACAACAAACAAACATAGGGATCAAATAACTTTATTTCATTGATAACTGAACTGTTTACAATGATTACAAGCACAGATGTCACAACTCCCCGATGTTTCTGCCACGATTTGTATGTTCTTCGTGGTCGGGGTGTGACAGAAAAGTTGGTATCAGAGCCAATGTGTGACAACTGGCACCAAACCGGTAACTTCCGTACACTTTAATTATTATTTAATAACTACAATTATGTGCTTAATTGTCAGCAATGTCTGAACACATGTTAAACAAGTGAATTCATGCACGTTGTATACTACAAAATATTGCTTTATGCATAAACGAGAGCGTTGCGTCAAAAATACTAAGTAAACTCACCGGTAAGACACAATGTGTCAACAGAACTGTAGAAAGCAGTCAGACATTAGAATGGAGGCCTAGGTGTAGGTCCTACGACAAGAATACATTAAAACCCAAGAATACATATAAGGGTTTAATTTATAGACATTGCGAAAGCAAAAATAAGCACTAAAAGCACCGAAACACACTTTAAGAGCAGAACTAATTACGACAAAACTGCGAAACGAAAGTTGATGGCCGCCCGGATAATATTTAATCCCACAAATATTCTGTTATGATTAAAATTTAATTTTAATCAGGTTCGTGTTGAAAAAAAAATAAGTTAAAACGCTTAAAAACGTTATTTTTTCATGTTTAAGCGCGTACCGTGTGTTCCTACGCGACACAGTGCTTACACTGCAAAACGCAGACAACGCAGAAAACCTAGGAATATGCTAGGAATATTCCAGGAATATACCAGGAATATGCCAGGAATATGCTAGGAATATTCCAGGAATATGCTAGGAATATGCTAGGAATATTCCAGTAATATGCCAGGAATATGCTAGGAATATTCCAGGAATATGCTAGGAATATGCTAGGAATATTCCAGGAATATGCTAGGAATATGCTAGGAATATTCCAGGAATATGTCAGGAATATGCTAGGAATATGCCATATGGAATGTCTATAAATACCTTGAGATGGCACATTAACCCAACACCATAAAACTACTCTCTCCTCTCCCTCAAAAACTTTCGGCCGAACACCCCTTGATCATCCATCATATTTTTCGATTTTGTTCTTCACATTCCAACATCATACAAGTGTCAAGTGTCACGCATAAGAAGGCTTGGTACACTCGGAGATCGAAGGACCTCATCCTCTAGCTTTTATCCACTTCATTTGCGCTTAGATTCCTCCCTAGCCTGGAGCTAGTGGTATGTTACTTAATACACATTCTTGAACTATTTTGAAGTGGTTAATGTGATGTGTAATGATTAAAACTCGAAATCTTACAAAATGGTTCATTAAAGTCTACTAAAAACATGAAAAACGATGGTTAAAAGCTCACTAGTTGTGTAAATGTTGTAGTAATTGAAATTTGTGATTATTTAGACCCGATCTATGTTGTGGTAGCTCGGATCATCGTTTAACCCGGTTTGGTCGTGATCATGAATCATGACATAAGGTTGTTTTGAATGAAACAAGGGTTAAAGGGTGAAGCCCTACCACATACGAATCATGAACTTGTGTAAAAGCGTTTTACTTGTGAAATAGTGTTTAAAACTAGCCGATCTATGTATCTACAAGTGGTATTTTCAAAAGACCAAGCGTCAAAAGAAATCTCATGTTCTAAACCGGATCTTACACAAACAAAAGTGATTTTTGTGAACAAACAAGTGTGTGGACACTTGTGTAACAAAAGTTTTTAGCAAAGAAATAATTTTCGTAAAAACTGACTAGAAGTTGTGAAACTTCATATTCTTTAAAAATAAGGTTTTTAAGAAATCGAACTTATTTATAAAGATAACAAGACTTACTAAATGTGCTAGTAAGTTACTACACAATTTTGGTAAGTATTCAAGTTCATGAAATGGGGAAAATTAGTGATTGTTGTTGATGATTATTGTTGATAATTGTTGTTGATGATTGTTGACGATTTAAAAGAAAATAAACACATGTTTTGAAAACATGGGAAACCTCCATTTTTAGGGGAAACTTTGTCAAAATTTTTATAAATCTTGACACTTAGAAAAATATAAGTTTTTGAGAAACTTATTCCCTAAAAATGTATTTAAGAGTATTACCAAGGTTTCCCTAATTTTTGGTGATAAGAAATGATGATTTCTTCAAGCATAAAAATGGATACAAGTATGCATTTTTGAAAGAAAAATATATATATTATTTATCACCAAGTTTTGTGCTAAGTGTATACCATATGTGTTATACATGCTAGCGTATTAAGACGTAAAAAAAATACACTAAATACTCATGAGGAGTATAAACATGAAGATACACATACAATATACTAGACACATAATTCGGGTGCAAAGTACAAAACACAAAAGACTTATATTTATTTGTGAGAATATAATATAAGTAAGACATTTAGTTAAAAATATAAAATATTTTTAACACAAGAAAATATACACAAAAGTGAGTGACTGAACTTGTGCGACGCAAGTCTAGTGACTAACGATAAGAAAACGCGTATAGGTTACGACGTTAATTAAGCAAATCCGGTGAAGTTTACGACGCAAGGAACGCAAAGTTGTGAGTTCATGCTCCCCCTTTTCTTTAACTGTTTTTGTTTTACACTTCGGGGGTGAAATACATGTCACAAATTGAATATTGTTTGCATATGTTATGATGGGTACAAAAACATTCAAGTGAAACATTCCAGACCATGTCTCGAATAGGGTACCATAAGCACCATTAATCAACGTATACATTCAGACCGCGGAACAAAAGGTTAGATCTAATGGGTTTCAGGCAACCCCACTCTTGGCCTACTTCTACCAATGAGTGCTTCTGTGTCTCAGTCAAGTCGACAAAAATGCCTAGGTTTGGTGGCTTCCTATGTCGTGACATATGTTAGTGGCCTTGCAAACCACTAGCAAAACTCACACATTCAAACAGTCATAGTACCCAGTTATACATACGTTTTACGAGTTACATTCAAACATTCATTCATTCTACCAGTTTTATACTATGTTTTCATTCAAGGATATTAAACATTCAAAAACAATCACTGCATGAATTCACACCAACATTATGTTGATGTTTTTTCCAAAACTCACATGTATTTCAGGTAACTAAAGGTGGATGTGCGCGTGGTCCTACGCATGCTCGTGGATGTCGCTTTGTTTATCGTTAAATAAAGTTGTAACTTTTAAGACAATATGCTATCATGTGTTGTAAACACTTGACTTATGTTTTCGGTAATGTAATGTTTAAAGTTATTTTCGAGCATATAGTATGTTTACCTTTCGTATACAATGAGAACCTTTCATGATCACACCTCGTGCTTCCGCCGCAGAAAGGGGTGTGACAGATTGGTATCAGAGCTGCGATTGTAGTGAACCAGGATTCCTTCTCGAGTCTAGTCTACAATCTCTAGGATCCTATCACGAAAACAATTTTTCAAAGAGTTTTCATTGCATAAAACATCCCGCGACATCCACTGCCTGAAACTGTATACATGAGTCTAGAAAAGACGCTACGTGACTTAGGGTGCACTGGGGTAGCACTTGTCTATGATTAAGGATTACTTGCAATTATTTGTGATAATTAGCATATACACGTACTAGATGTAGAATACCACTAGTATACATGACTTTGCCTGAAAACAATGACTTAACTGAAGGAGGAAACACGAGGATGAAACGAACTGTGCAGACTGTGCAAGGAGTTACGTAATTATGGATGCATACATAATTATGGAATTCAGTGCACAGAAATCACAACAAGTCTTGTCACGTATAGATTCCCTCAGTGCAAGCCTACTATGTACTCTGTTGGAGTAATAATTGTTTGATGTCACTTATGTGGTATATATACCTGTGAATATATATGCTACTAATGTCTAGGGTGACGATATCAAGCAAATGTTTAACCCTGTTGTGTTATGTTCTGCCAGAACATGGCACCCAGGAGAGCTGTGAATGCTCGCAATGATAATCAACCTCCTCCCCCCCACTGCCAAGAACTGCTGAAGAGTTGAACGCTCTACTGGAAGAGAGAATCTCTGCTGCCATCGCCCAGTACGAGGCGAACCGTACCCAAGACAGTGGAGGACCAAGCAATACTAGACGTGACGGACATGGAGATTCGTCAGGAGGAAACGTAGCCCAAGGCTGCACCTTCAAGCAGTTCCTCGACTGCAAACCAATGAACTATGATGGCACTGGAGGAGCAGTAGCATTTGTGCATTGGACGGAGAAGACTGAGGCCACTATCCGCATGAGCAAGTGTACCGCGGATCAACAAGTCACCTTTGCTACTGGGCTATTTGTCGATGAAGCTTTGACTTGGTGGAACCTACAAGTCCAAACCCTAGGCGATGATGCTGCGTATGGCATGACTTGGAATGAACTGAAAGAGAAAATACGAGCGAAGTATTGCTCCCGTGCTGAACTCCAAAGGTTGGAGACAGAGTTCTGGCACTTGACTATGGTGGGTGCTGACATCACTGGGTATACTCGAAGGTTCCATGATTTATCCAGAGTGATTCCCTACATGGTGACTCCGGAATTTAAGCGCGTTGAACGCTACATTTGGGGACTGGCCCCAGAGTTTCGCGGCATGGTAACGTCGGCCAAACCTCAAACAATCACCGAGGCTGTAAGTCTGGCTGTCAGTCTTACTGAGGATTGTGTTCGTATGGAGAAGTTATCATTGAACCCAACAGAGAAGACCGAGACACATGCTGAGTCGTCCGGTGACAAGAAGAGGAAGCATTCGACTCTGACTCAAGCAACTCGCAACAACAAGGGTTCGAACAACAAGAAGCGTGACACTAACCCACCTAGGGAGGCAAAAGCCTTCGCAGCTGCAAATGAGTCTGGAACTAGGAAGTATCAGGGCACTCTGCCCAAGTGTAACCGCTGTGATTTCCATCATGTGGGAAATTGTCGTGTTGGGAAGTGCGGGAACTGCGGAAAGTCAGGCCATCGTACTGAAGATTGTTGGGGTAAAGGTATTGGAGGCCGCAATGGCAATGGTAATAGGAACGGGAATGGAAACCGTAACGATGGCGGAAATGGGGATGGCAACAATAACCGAATTGGAAATGAAGCCGGGCGAAACCAAGGATGCTTCAAGTGTGGAAGCAACGATCATTTCATGAGGGACTGCCCAAAGAAAGACAATGCTCAGGCTCGGGCATTTGTGATTGGAGCAAAGAACGCACGCGAGGAACCTAACGTGGTCACCGGTACGTTTCTCATTAACAATCACTTTGCATCCATATTATTTGACACTGGCGCCGATTATAGCTTCATGTCTGTGGAATTTAAACGCAAACTCGGAATAGAATCTAGTAGATTAGAAGTTCCATATTCCATAGAATTAGCCAATGGAAAACTTGTTGAATCAGGCGAAGTTGTTAGAAACTGCACACTCGAACTTGGTGAGCGAAGGTTTAGCATCGATCTCTTACCTATTCAATTGGGTAGCTTTGATGTAGTAGTCGGAATGGACTGGCTATCCAAGAACAAAGCTGAAGTCATTTGTCATGAGAAATTCATTCGCATCCCTTTGGCGAATGATGAAACTCTCATCGTGCATGGAGAAAAACAAGACGCGCCTCTAAGAATCATCAGTTGTATGAAGGCACAGAAGTGCTTAAGGAAAGGATGTGTTGCCTTCCTAGCACACGTGATAGACAAGAAGGCTGTGGAGCCGAAACTCGAAGACATTCCTGTGGTGAAGGAATTTCCTGATGTGTTCCCTGAGGATCTGCCAGGACTACCTCTGCAACGACAAGTCGAATTCCGTATAGACTTGGTTCCGGGAGCTGCTCCTGTAGCCAAGGCACCGTATAGACTTGCGCCATCCGAAATGCAAGAATTATCTACACAACTCCAGGAGTTGTTGGATAAAGGATTCATAAGGCCAAGCTTCTCGCCCTGGGGAGCTCCAGTTTTGTTCGTGAAGAAAAAGGATGGAACCATGCGGATGTGTATCGATTACAGGGAACTGAACAAGCTAACGATCAAGAATCGGTACCCACTACCGAGGATTGACGACTTGTTTGACCAGTTACAAGGGTCAAGCTACTATTCCAAGATCGACCTTCGATCTGGATATCATCAGTTAAGAATACAAGAAGAAAGCGTACCAAAGACGACATTCAGAACACGCTATGGACATTACGAGTTTCTTGTGATGCCATTCGGGCTGACGAATGCACCAGCGGTCTTTATGGATCTGATAAACCGTGTATGTAAACCATATCTCGATAAATTCGTGATTGTATTTATCGATGATATCCTGATTTACTCTCGGACGAAAGAAGAGCACGAGCAACACCTCAGAACCATCTTGGAACTACTGAAAAAGGAGAAACTTTATGCAAAGTTCTCGAAATGCGAATTCTGGATTCGCGAAGTACAATTTCTTGGTCACGTTGTGAATGAGAAGGGCATTCATGTAGACCCGTCCAAGATAGAAGCAATAAAGAATTGGGAAGCTCCCAAAACCCCAACTGAAGTTCGCCAATTTTTGGGCTTAGCGGGCTACTATAGGAGATTCATCGAGAATTTCTCAAAAATAGCTCAGCCGCTAACTGCCCTTACGCAGAAAGACAAGAAGTATGACTGGGGTGTTAAACAGGAGGAAGCTTTTCAGCTACTCAAAAGCAAGCTATGCGATGCACCAATATTGTCACTACCCGAAGGCACGGAAGACTTCGTGGTATACTGCGACGCTTCGCGACAAGGCTTGGGTTGCATGCTCATGCAACGCCAAAAAGTCATCGCTTACGCGTCAAGGCAACTGAAGGTGCACGAAAGAAATTATACCACTCATGACCTGGAACTGGGCGCAGTGGTATTCGCCTTGAAAATCTGGCGACACTATCTATATGGTACTCGATGTACAATCTTCACAGATCACAAAAGCCTGCAACACATATTTGATCAGAAGGAATTGAATATGCGCCAGCGGCGATGGGTCGAGCTGCTAAATGATTACGACTGTGAGATTAAGTACCACCCAGGAAAGGCAAACATTGTAGCAGACACATTGAGCCGAAAAGAAAGGGGTAAGACCCTAAGAGTTCGAGCGTTAGAAATGACCATTCGAACGAACCTCACTGCACGCATTCGTGATGCACAACAAGAAGCTCTTAAAGGAGAGAACCGCAAAGCTGAATACCTCCGAGGTGCATTGAAGTACATGGCGCCAAATGAAGAGGGAGCCTTATACTTCAAGAAGCGTATTTGGGTTCCACTCTATGGTGGCATACGAGAAGTCATCCTTAATGAAGCCCACAAATCGAGATATTCGATCCACCCAGGATCAGACAAGATGTATCAAGACTTGAAAGAGTACTATTGGTGGCCGAGACTCAAAAGCGATGTTGCTGTCTATGTTGGAAAATGCCTAACCTGTGCTAAGGTTAAGGCCGAATATCAAAAACCGTCCGGTCTACTACAACAACCAGAGATTCCCGTGTGGAAGTGGGAACAAATCTCGATGGACTTCATAAC
Source organism: Helianthus annuus (assembly GCF_002127325.2). NCBI lineage: Eukaryota > Viridiplantae > Streptophyta > Magnoliopsida > Asterales > Asteraceae > Helianthus > Helianthus annuus. The sequence continues at coordinate 65,885,205 of NC_035441.2, forward strand.
GAAATTACCCAGGACCCCGAGAGGGCACGACATGATATGGGTAATAATTGATCGGTTGACGAAATCTGCGCATTTCCTACCAATCCGAGAAAAGGATAGCACTGGAAAGCTTGCAGAAATATACTTAAGAGAAATTGTGGCATGTCACGGAGTGCCTATCTCAATCATTTCAGACAGAGATGGACGCTTTGTCTCAAGAATCTGGCAATCATTTCAGGAAGCCTTTGGATCTCAGTTAGATCTAAGCACGGCATTCCATCCGCAAACAGACGGCCAGAGCGAACGGACTATACAAACGTTAGAAGATATGCTTCGCGCATGTGTCATGGATCTAGGCGGCAGCTGGGATACTCACCTACCCTTAGTTGAGTTTTCCTACAATAACAGTTATCATACAAGCATAAAGGCCGCGCCGTTCGAAGCTCTGTATGGCCGCAAGTGTCGATCGCCCTTATGTTGGGCAGATGCCGGAGATAAACGTATGGTTGGTCCTGAACTCGTTCAAGAGACAACCGACAAGATTGCGCAGATCCGAAAGCGCATTAAGGCGGCTCGAGATCGACAAAAGAGATACGCTGATCCGAAAAGAAAATCAGTAGAATTCGAGGTGGGAGACAAAGTGTTGTTAAAGGTCTCACCTTGGAAGGGCGTAGTCAGATTTGGAAAGCGTGGAAAGCTGAATCCACGATACATCGGACCATTCAGAATATTGAAAAGAATTGGTACCGTGGCATACAAGTTGGAGTTACCGGAAGAACTTAATGGAGTACATGATACGTTTCATGTATCCAACCTGAAGAAGAGTCCAACACAAGAAAACGTGATCATCCCAATGGATGAAGTGCATATTGATGAAGCCCTCCGATTTACAGAACAACCCGTTGAGGTTACCGACTGGAAGGTCAACAAGACCAGGAGGAGCAGTGTGAAGCTTGTCAAAGTACGTTGGAACTCTAAGCACGGACCCGAGTACACGTGGGAATGTGAAGACCAGTTCAAAGAAAAGTATCCCCACCTATTCAAAGAGACTCCTGCAAGGGTTAGTCCATCCTGAATTTCGGGACGAAATTCTTTTAACGGGGGGAGACTGTGACAACTGGCACCAAACCGGTAACTTCCGTACACTTTAATTATTATTTAATAACTACAATTATGTGCTTAATTGTCAGCAATGTCTGAACACATGTTAAACAAGTGAATTCATGCACGTTGTATACTACAAAATATTGCTTTATGCATAAACGAGAGCGTTGCATCAAAAATACTAAGTAAACTCACCGGTAAGACACAATGTGTCAACAGAACTGCAGAAAGCAGTCAGACATTAGAATGGAGGCCTAGGTGTAGGTCCTACGACAAGAATACATTAAAACCCAAGAATACATATAAGGGTTTAATTTATAGACATTGCGAAAGCAAAAATAAGCACTAAAAGCACCCGAAACACACTTTAAGAGCAGAACTAATTACGACAAAACTGCGAAACGAACGTTGATGGCCGCCCGGATAATATTTAATCCCACAAATATTCTGTTATGATTAAAATTTAATTTTAATCAGGTTCGTGTTGAAAAAAAATAAGTTAAAACGCTTAAAAACGTTATTTTTTCATGTTTAAGTGCGTACCGTGTCTTCCTACGCTACACAGTGCTTACACTGCAAAACGCAGACAACGCAGAAAACCTAGGAATATGCTAGGAATATTCCAGGAATATACCAGGAATATGCCAGGAATATGCTAGGAATATTCCAGGAATATGCTAGGAATATGCTAGGAATATTCCAGGAATATGCCAGGAATATGCTAGGAATATTCTAGGAATATGCTAGGAATATGCTAGGAATATTCCAGGAATATGCCAGGAATATGCTAGGAATATTCCAGGAATATGTCAGGAATATGCTAGGAATATGCCATATGGAATGTCTATAAATACCTTGAGATGGCACATTAGACAATTCACCACCCAACACCATAAAACTACTCTCTCCTCTCCCTCAAAAACTTTCGGCCGAACACCCCTTGATCATCCATCATATTTTTCGATTTTGTTCTTCACATTCCAACATCATACAAGTGTCAAGTGTCACGCATAAGAAGGCTTGGTACACTCAGAGATCGAAGGACCTCATCCTCTAGCTTTTATCCACTTCATTTGCGCTTAGATTCCTCCCTAGCCTCGAGCTAGTGGTATGTTACTTAATACACCTTCTTGAACTATTTTGAAGTGGTTAATGTGATGTGTAATGATTAAAACTCGAAATCTTACAAAATGGTTCATTAAAGTCTACTAAAACATGAAAAACGATGGTTAAAAGCTCACTAGTTGTGTAAATGTTGTAGTAATTGAAATTTGTGATTATTTAGACCCGATCTATGTTGTGGTAGCTCGGATCATCGTTTAACCCGGTTTGGTCGTGATCATGAATCATGACATAAGGTTGTTTTGAATGAAACAAGGGTTAAAGGGTGAAGCCCTACCACATACGAATCATGAACTTGTGTAAAAGCGTTTTACTTGTGAAATAGTGTTTAAAACTAGCCGATCTATGTATCTACAAGTGGTATTTTCAAAAGACCAAGCGTCAAAAGAAATCACATGTTCTAAACCGGATCTTACACAAACAAAAGTGATTTTTGTGAACAAACAAGTGTGTGGACACTTGTGTAACAAAAGTTTTTAGCAAAGAAATAATTTTCGTAAAAACTGACTAGAAGTTGTGAAACTTCATATTCTTTAAAAATAAGGTTTTTAAGAAATCGAACTTATTTATAAAGATAACAAGACTTACTAAATGTGCTAGTAAGTTACTACACAATTTTGGTAAGTATTCAAGTTCATGAAATGGGGAAAATTAGTGATTGTTGTTGATGATTATTGTTGATAATTGTTGTTGATGATTGTTAACGATTTAAAAGAAAATAAACACATGTTTTGAAAACATGGGAAACCTCCATTTTTAGGGGAAACTCTGTCAAAATTTTTATAAATCTTGACACTTAGAAAAATATAAGTTTTTGAGAAACTTATTCCCTAAAAATGTATTTTAGAGTATTACCAAGGTTTCCCTAATTTTTGGTGATAAGAAATGAGGATTTCTTCAAGCATAAAAATGGATACAAGTATGCATTTTTGAAAGAAAAATATATACATTATTTATCACCAACTTTTGTGCTAAGTGTATACCATATGTGTTATACATGCTAGCGTATTAAGACGTAAAAAAAAATACACTAAATACTCATGAGGAGTATAAACATGAAGATACACATACAATATACTAGACACATAATTCGGGTGCAAAGTACAAAACACAAAAGACTTATATTTATTTGTGAGAAAATAATATAAGTAAGACATTTAGTTAAAAATATAAAATATTTTTAACACAAGAAAATATACACAAAAGTGAGTGACTGAACTTGTGCGACGCAAGTCTAGTGACTAACGATAAGAAAACGCGTATAGGTTACGACGTTAATTACGCAAATCCGGTGAAGTTTACGATGCAAGGAACGCAAAGTTGTGAGTTCATGCTCCCCCTTTTCTTTAACTGTTTTTGTTTTACACTTCGGGGGTGAAATACATGTCACAAATTGAATATTGTTTGCATATGTTATGATGGGTACAAAAACATTCAAGTGAAACATTCCAGACCATGTCTCGAATAGGGTACCATAAGCACCATTAATCAACGTATACATTCCGACCGCGGAACAAAAGGTTAGATCTAATGGGTTTCAGGCAACCCCACTCTTGGCCTACTTCTACCAATGAGTGCTTCTGTGTCTCAGTCAAGTCGACAAAAATGCCTAGGTTTGGTGGCTTCCTATGTCGTGACATATGTTAGTGGCCTTGCAAACCACTAGCAAAACTCACACATTCAAACAATCATAGTACCCAGTTATACATACGTTTTACGAGTTACATTCAAACATTCATTCATTCTACCAGTTTTATACTATGTTTTCATTCAAGGATATTAAACATTCAAAAACAATCACTGCATGAATTCACACCAACATTATGTTGATGTTTTTTCCAAAACTCACATGTATTTCAGGTAACTAAAGGTGGATGTGCGCGTGGTCCTACGCATGCTCGTGGATGTTGCTTTGTTTATCGTTAAATAAAGTTGTAACTTTTAAGACAATATGCTATCATGTGTTGTAAACACTTGACTTATGTTTTCGGTAATGTAATGTTTAAAGTTATTTTCGAGCATATAGTATGTTTACCTTTCGTATGCAATGAGAACCTTTCATGATCACACCTCGTGCTTCCGCCGTAGAAAGGGGTGTGACACAATGGTTATAGGGAATTAGGTTATTAGTAATACTTTGACCTAGTCTATAACCTTCTTAGGACCCTAACGCGAGTTCACTTGCGTTTAGTCATAAAACAATACCGTCACCTATCCTTAGGCGACGACCACAACAAGAACATAAATTTCAAAACCGCTTTGAAAACTAATCATCTGTTCTTGGATGATTGATTACTAGGTTTTGAACCCTCTGTTATAAGGATTTGAACCCCTTTGAGTTTTCAAAACTCTCGTCAAAGTTTTTGGTCCTAAATAGTGTGAACACGTGCAAACTGGAAGAGTGAATGCCTGTACCCTGCGTTTTCTGTCTAAGGCTAGAGTGTTCGTACAAATCCACATAATCGGACCAGTCACTCTTACCTGGGAACTCTTGGGGTGAGTATCCACTTATAGGCGAGCATGTCTTCGCGATGCATTATGAGGATCTATTTGCTTTGATTCAGCCATTGTGTATCGTTTGTTTGCTTCGTGGTTCAAACAAATGACCATCACCCATGATTTTTGGTTGGTAATTGCAACATCCTATTCTTACCCCATGCCATTTCATTTGTTTTCTCTCTTGTTTCCCTTTCTTTAGAATGCCTCCACGACGCGAAAATCCGGTATCTATTGAAGATCTGGCAGCTGTCATTACACAGCAAATAACTGCTGCAATCCCGAACATCGTTGTCCAATGTAACCAAGCCCTCAACAACAATAACGCCCCCTGCAGCTTCAAGACGTTCAACTCGGCTAAGCCATCAAAGTTTTCTGGGTCTCAAGGAGCGACTGCACTTCTGCAATGGTTCGAGAGTTTAGAGAGCACCTTCAGACATGTTCAATGTGCAAACGAGCGAGAGGTAGATTTTGCATCTAGTGTCTTTGAGAAACGAGCTTTGACATGGTGGAACGGTGTGATGAGAGATAGGGGTGCCGAGGTGGCACTGGCTCAAACGTGGGAAGAACATCGAGCACTGATGATGAAGGAATTATGTCCTCGTCATGAGATCAGGGCCTTAGAAAGGGAATTCGACGATCTTAAGCAAGACAGCGGCGAACATCGAGCATAGACTGATCGATATGAGAAGCTGAGCCTGTTGTGTCCTTCCATGGTTACGCCTTTGGATAAGGCGATTGAAAAATACATTGATGGCCTCCCTGACTCAGTTCAGGACATTGTTACTGGTAGTAACCCCACCACGGTTAGGCAGGCCATTGACCTATCTGCAACCTTGACTGAATCTCAGATCAGGAAACGAAAGCTTTTCCGAAAGGGTGACAAGAAACCGATCGAGGAATCGAAACCAATCGAGGAATCAAAGACCATGGATGAACAGACTGGATCCCCTAAGAAGTCAAAGAAGCGAAAGGCTTCTCAGAACTTCACCATGGTTACTCACAATGATCAAGCCGTCCCCAACCAACCAGCTCAACCCCCTGCTAGGAAGCCATATAATGGAACTTCACCCTTGTGCAACCAATGTAACCTTCATCATCATGCTAGGGTGAAGTGCCACGAATGCCAAATTTGTGGACTTAAAGGTCACACAACAAAGGTTTGCCGAGCTGCAGTTGCACCAAATCAAGCTGACAACAATCCTGCTCAAGCTCGCTTTCCACCAGGTTCTTGCTACAATTGTGGCGAGATGGGTCATTTCCGAAGAAATTGCCCAAAGCTTGCTAATGCTAATCCAGTACAGGGATGAGCATCTGACTGACTAGAAGACAACATCGTTTAGAAATAATCACGTGTTATGTATTATTTTCTTTTGTTGTCAAGGTCCAAGAAACAGTTGTTATCGTTGTTTATAAATAAATCTTACGTCTTCCACGAAATTCCCAAGTACCCGTTTCTTCTAAGAAAAACGAAGTACAAGGCACAAGTTGCAACACGTAACGAATACCCAAGGTACCACTATAAATCCTTAATAGGGTACCTAAGGATTTCCCGTAAGTCTTTAATTGCTGTATACCTTAATTCGAATGTGGTGATTCCTTGTAATCAAAAATTGAATTTTGGGAGATCTTCCTATCTTCTCAGAAAGATCCCAGTGGACATTGAGGCCCGTCGACTGGTTTCCATATCCGTATTCAATCGATAACAAGTTAATAACAAATTATAATCAAGTTAAACAATTATGTGACTTTGTGCTTATATGTTCCCTTATGTGTTGTTGTGTGATCCAAATTATGTTATCCAAATCCTTGTAGAATCTTCCATATCATTCGTATAAAGGATTCATAGTAGGATACCCAAACGTACTACGTAAAAATCCTCAATGGACTTCTACGTTACAGTTAAGTCCCTTGGATTATAAAGTACTAATTCATAATTAGACCCCTTGAGTGGTCTAGTTAAACAGATTGATCCAAAAAAATCTGGTTAGGGATATCATGTGATGATATAGCTGAAAGGACTCCTTGGTGGCCTAACTAAGAAGATCCCCTGTCGATCGAATTAAAAGGACCCGATGGAAGTCTAGTCACCCTCATCACAAGTTTGATATCCTTCCCCAAAACATTACAAAACAAACTGCGCGGACTGTGCAAGGGATTACGTAATTATGGATGCATACATAATTATGGAATTTAGTGCACAGAAATCACAGCAAGTTCTGTTATGTGTCTAGAGTTAACCCTATTCATTTCCAACTCTGATGAAGCAACCATTGAAAATGACTCTGTTAGTTCATTTTCGTTTCTGAAGATTTACCCGTTGAGGAAATGAATATCCGTGTAATCCTTCATTTCCAACTCTGAGGATGAAACCGTTGAAAATGACTCCGTTAGTTCATTTTCGTTTCTGAAGATTTACCCGTTGAGGAAATGAATATCCGTTGTGTAATCCTTCATTTCCAACTCTGAGGAAGCAACCGTTGAAAATGACTCCGTTAGTTCATTTTCGTTTCTGAAGATTTACCCGTTGAGGAAATGAATATCCGTTGTGTAATCCTTCATTTCCAACTCTGAGGAAGCAACCGTTGAAAATGACTCCGTTAGTTCATTTTCGTTTCTGAAGATTTACCCGTTGAGGAAATGAATATCCGTTGTGTAATCCTTCATTTCCAACTCTGATGAAGCAACCGTTGAAAATGACTCCGTTAGTTCATTTTCGATTCTGAAGACTTGTCCGTGGAGGAAATGAACATTCGTTTGCTTATTCCGTCATTCCCATTTCTGAAGAATACTCGTCGAGGAAAATGTTCATTTTCGTTTCTGAAGAATGACCGTTAAGGAAATGACAGGATACTGCCTTGCATATCGCTGATGGTTATTTGGCAGAGGCACAAATAGACTCCTACGAATAAATTTCGGGATGAAATTTCCTAAAGTAGGGGAGACTGTGACACCTGTGTCACCGCGACCATCAAACAAATACCAAGCCGATGAAATATTGTATTTCATACTCGTGATCTTGTATAGATATGTGTATCTTTTGCACATATCAATTCTTGTTCAATTTCAAACTTTATATCGCTTTCTAGAGAATTGTACGCAAACTGGTGCGTAAACGTACTCAGTTTTAATGCGACAAATACTCCGGAACATCAACATATACTTAACATACCTTAAATAACCTTTACAAAACTTAGAAATAAGTTTTGAAGGCTTTGGCATGGCAAAAACAAGTTAATTCGCTTACAGGGACTAAACTTGACAAACTACGAAAGTATGCCAGTTTGAACTGTAAAGAACATTCCGGAACATGTCCATAAGTTAAACATACCATAAATATCCTTTACATAGCTTAGAAATAGGCTTTGAGGGGTTTGGTATGCTAAAACAAACTTTTGGATCATTTAGGGGCTAAAAGTGTCAAAAAGTGCACAAGTTTGCACTTTCGCGCATAACTTACGTTCTGAATACATCCGGACATCCAAAAATTTATGTAAGCATCCTTATGCCTTAGTGTTTGGCATGAGAAAAATCCCTTCGTCGCGCAATTTGGATCATTTTTCGTGCTTATGCGCATTCCGTCGTAATTAACCGAACATCGCGATCGTACGGCCAAACGAACCAATATCCGACATATTTTTGAGCATGTTTCATGTCCACAATGTTTAGACATCATTTTAGGGCCTTAAAGTTGGCTTTACGGGCCTTAGAAGTGTTGGAAATGGCTTAAATATGCAACAGGGACTAAAACTGTCATTTCTGAAAGTTGTGCTGATCAGACAAGGCCAGGCGGCCCGCCTGAGTTTTGTGCATATCCTGACGCGGGCCGCGTGAGCCCTGCAGATGCAGAAACTCGTTTTTTTGATGATTTTGGCCTTTCAATCACTCCAAAGGGCAATGCCCTTTCACAATCTCTGGAGTTAGGGTCACTATATGATACCACAACATCTTGACAAGTGTACGCACGAGATTCGATCACGTTTTTCAAGAAACGATCCTAACGGTTTTGCTTTTCCTATAAATACCCCCCTATTTGTGTTAAAACCCACAAAACTAATCAAAGAGCTCTAAGTTGATGCCATTGCTTCATACCTGAGCTCCTGGATCAAGTTTAGCTTTCGGAGACCCTTCATAAGTGTTCTTTCGTTCTTTTAATTGCTTTCTAGTGCTAAAGTCAAACTTTGTTTGACTTTCTGCGTTGACCAGCTTATGGTCAACACGAAGTTCGTTGGAACTTCATAACGTGAGCGTGATCACGATGGTTATAGTCCGTAGTGACTATACCTACTCATTACCACGTTATCTAGGCTCAGTGACGAGTCGTAGTTTCGGCCAAAATGCGCATTCTTGCGTATTTTGTAACCAAACTACTCGTGGGTATCAAAACCATTTGTTTTGATACCAAACCTGTTTTCTAAACTTAGTTAAGCATGTTCTATCATGCTTAGCTCGTCATTTTTAGTATAGTGCTTATATAGGGTCGTAAGGTAAGCGATCTAAACAATCCCTTATACTTTCGAACCCGACCCATTTGGTCGATCTTTAGAATCCGACCAAACACATTAGGTGACCATAGTTGTATAGGGAATAACCTTCCGAGGTTATACCTTATGGTCACGATGTTAGGCGTTCCAAACGAGTTTTACGCGAACGACGCGTTAAGGTGGCATAAGCTACCTAAAACGGGTCGTAATGGGTCGTAAGCACTTATGTTAGGTTTCACTTTAGCATATGAGCTTTGTTAAACCATATTACACGAGTCTCCATACTCGTTTGGTTTACGAACCCGCATCCTATCCAATCCTCCGATTTAGGTCTGGTATATTAACATAGTTACCTATATTAGGTGCCGTTTGTTATTCCGTGATCTCTAGCATTGTGTGATTATTACACAAGGACTTCAAAGCAATCTCAGGTGAGTACATAGAACCCCATCTTTCAAATGCTTTCAAGGTGTCTATGTGAGTACATAAACCCCTCTTTTACTGTTTTCCAAACATTTTGGGGTGAAACACATGTGCCTACTTGTTACTTTCATGCTTTCCATGTTTCCACATCATATACCTGCTATGTTCGTTAGTACATATATAGTACATGATTTCATTGTGTTTATGCTATGTACGCCCATTGTGTGCATACTTAGTACATCACTCTACAACACATTTCATACTATGTACGCCCATTGTGTGCATACTTAGTACATCACTCTACAATACATTTCATACTATGTACGCCCATTGTGTGCATACTTAGTACATCACTTTACAATACATTTCATGCTACGTACGCCCATTGTGTGCATACTTAGTACATTGTTTCACATTGCATTTCTGTTGCATATGCTCATCCAGCATATGAACACATTATACTACATTTTGAACCGTTCGTAACCTTTGAACCGTGTGAACCAGTTGTATCTGTTGACATGATTTACATTTGACAATAGACATTTGACTATACATAAACATTTCTACAATTGTTAAACATTTTATCTTGATGGTTTGGTTTGAGTAAGTGATCTAAGTAACGAGGCGTGTGTAATATGATACAAGCATGGTGGATACGCCACTGGTACTTCCTATATATAAGTGTTTGTGTGGTATTACATATCGTAGCGTTATTTGAATCATTTCAATTTGAGACATATAACATTTTATACAAATAACACACTTTTCACAAGACCTTGATTTACAAACAACTTATCTTATACAAACTCATTTTACCTGGTTATTCAGTTAACCATACATTATTCTCTTATTTATACATATCATCTGATCTTACCGTTCTTCAAATGATTTACAAGACAAAGCAAATTACAAGGTTCATGACTAAACATTTCTCAAGCATAAGTCATGAATTCTGTTTTCACAAAACCTATGTATCTCACAGGCATTTTTATGCTGACGTACCTATTTTCACATGTGTTTTCAGGAGATGATGCATAAGACTTATCAAGACATACTTAGGCGGACCTGTGCCTTAGTGACTTAAAACGAGACAAGAACTAGTTAATTTATGTTATGTACTCTTTGGTTCTTCTTTAAACAATGTATACTTTCATATTTGATTAATAAAACGAAACTTCATTTGCCGTGGATTTGAAACAATAAATTCTGTTACAACACTCCCCGATGTTTCCGCCACGATTTGTATGTTCTTCGTGGTCGGGGTGTGACAATGATGATCTTTATAATCTTCCAACTACATTACATCTAATGGATGATATGTTATAAAAAGATGGAGGCATAATCTATTATAATAATCAAAGAAAGTCAAGGTTTAGGGGCCACCTTGTAACCATGAGATGGGGGGGGGGGGGTTAGTTGAGTTTCAATGGTAAGTTAGGTTTAATGGTTGAAATCCAAGTGTTTTAGTTAGGTGTTTAGTTGTTATGTAATTATATAGTGTGTTATGATGTTCGGGGACCATAACTAGCTTGGTAATGATAAAACTATGCTTCTAGTGAAAATTTGGTGTTTCGGGTAGTGTCCGGTTGTTCGGCTGGTTACCGGTTCGTTAAGGTGCTAAACTATGCATTTTAGTGTGCTTTATGTTACCTTTCGTGACAGTTTTGATTCCCGACACTTAGGAAAGCATCCTGGACTATTTAACCATATTTCTGCATGATATTAAGTTGTTTAAATGCTGAATTTTGCTGAATTCAGCAATTTATGTGAGTTTTAGGCACTTGTCACACCCCGACCACGTAGAACATACCAAACGTGGCGGAAATGTCGGGGAGTGTTGTAACAGAATTAATTGTTTCAAATCCATGGCAATTGAAGTTCCGTTTTATTGATCAAACATGAAAGTTTACATTGTTTAGACAAGAACCAAATAGTACATAACATAAATTAACTAGTTCTTGTCTCGTTTTAAGTCACTAAGGCACAGGTCCGCCTAAGTATATCTTGATAAGTCCTATGCATCATCTCCTGAAAACACATGTGAAAATAGGTACGTCAGCATAAAAATGCCTGTGAGATACATTGGTTTTGTGAAAACGGAATTCATGACTTATGTTTGAGAAAATGTTTAGTCATGAACCTTGTAATTTGCTTTGTCTTGTAAATCATTTGAAAAACGATAAGATCAGATGATATGTATAAATAAGAGAACACTGTATGGTTAAATGAATAACCAAGTAAAATGAGTTGAATAAGATAAGTTGTTTGTAAAAATAATGTCTTGTGAAAAGTATGTTATTTGTGTAAAATGTAATGTGTCTAAACTGAAATGACTTAGATAACGCTACGATATGTAATATTATACAAGCATTTATATATAGGAAGTACCAGCGGCGTATCCACCATGTTTGTATCATATTACACACATCTCGTTACTCTAACCATTAACCCAAAACCAACCACCATGTAAATTGTTCATGTATAAATCCATTGTCAAGTGTTACTGTGTAAACCATGTCGAAATGTCTATGTTCAATGTAAACCACCAAGTATGTATATCAATGTCAAAATGTTTATGTTCAATGTAGATAATGTAATGTGTACTCAAAATATATCTTGTATGGTAAGTGAGATGTATCAACTTAAACCATATGTAAAATGCACAAAACAGGGCGTTGAAGTAAAACATGGTTTAAATCAACGTTATGTTTCGTGGAACAATGCATGCTCTACTGATATAAACATTTATGCGGTATTGTAAACTATGCATACATCCAAGCCTTGAGACTGTGGCGATAAACCCTTAAACAAATTAAAGGTTTATGTAAGTTATGTATATCGAATTCGGTCATTCCTTACAATCCTATCAAACCCAGGATTTCAGGAACGGGAGTTATCAATTCCTATGGTACCACTACCTACTAACGAACGGCGTGATCAATGTTAATGAATGTTTTGTCCCATGTTAAACAAACCAAATGTCATAACAAAATGAAGGCATGTGATGTAAACAATTGTACTAAGTATGCTAAGTAAACATACGAAGCAGAAATGTTCATGTAAATCAATGTGTCCATATGCTGAGTAAACATATGCAACAGAAATGTACATGTAAATCAATGTGTCCATATGTTGAGTAAACATATGCAACAGAAATGTTTATGTAAATCAATGTGTCCATATGCTGAGTAAACATATGCAACAGGAATGTAATGTAAATCAATGTACTAACTACGCACACAATGGGCATACATAGCATGAAATGTAATGAAATCGTGTACTATAATGTACTAACAACATAGCAGGCATATGATGTGAAAACATTAAAAGCATGAATGTAACAGATAGGCACATATGTTTCACCCCAAAACAGTTTAGAAAACAGTAAAAGAGGGGTTCAATGTACTCACCTGAGATTGCTTTGAATTCCTTGTGTAATAAACACACAATGCTAGAGATCACGGGATATCAAACGACACCTAATAGGTAGCTATATTAATATACCGGACCAAAATCGGAAGGATCGGATAGTATGCGGGTTCGTAAACCAAACGAGTATGGAAACTCGTGTAATATGGTTTACCAAATCCTACATACTAAAATGAAACCTAACCTAAGTGCTTACGGCCCATCACGACCCGTTTAGGTAGCTTATGCTACCTTAACGCGTCGTTCGCGTAGAACGCGTTTGGAACGCCTAACATCGTGGCCATAAGGTATAACCTCGGAAGGTTATAGCTATGGTCACCTAATGTGTTTGGTCGGACCCTAATGATCGACCAAATGGGTCGGGTTCGAAAGTATAAGCGATGGTTTAGATCGCTTACCTTACGACCCTATATAAGCACTATACTAAAAGTGACGAGCTAAGCATGTTAGAACATGCTTAACTAAGTTTAGAAAACAGGTTTGGCATCAAAACAAAAGGCTTTGATACTCACGAGTAGTTTGGTTACAAAACACGCAAAAATGCGTATTTTGGCCGAAACTACGACTCGTCACTGAGCCTAAATAACGTGGTAATCAGTGGGTATAGTCACTACGGACCATAACCTTCGTGATCACGCTCACGTTATGAACTTTTGACTTTCGGACTCAAAAAGCGAATAAAAGAACGAAAGAATACTTACGGAGGGTCCCCGAATGCTAATCTAGATCAAAATGGCTCAGGTATGAAACAAAGGTTCCAACTTAGAGCTCTTAATCAGATTGTGTGGGTTTTTGCAAGAATGGGGGGGGGAGATTTATAGGAAAAGTAGAGCCGTTAGAATCGTTTCTTGAATATCGGGCCACGATCTTAAACATACACTTGTCAAATTGTTATGGTGACTCAAAATGGCCCTTAGCTGTTGGAATGGTGAAAGGGCATTGCCCTTTGGTGGGTTTGAAAGGCCAAGTTGCAAGAAAAAACAAAAATTCTGTTACTGAAGGTGCCATGCGGCCCGCATCAGGATCAAACAAAACTCAGGCGAGCCGCCTGGCTATGTCTGATCTGCACCAAGTTTCAGAATTGGCAGTTTTGGTCCCTGTTGCATGTTTAAGCCATTTCCGACACTTCTAAGGCCCGTAAAGCCAACTTTAAGGCCCTAAAATGATGCCTAAACATTTTGGACATGAAACATGCTCAAAAATATGTCGGATGTTGGTTCGTTTGTCCATACGATCGCGATGTTCGGTTAATTACGACGGAATGCGCATAAGCGCGAAAAATGATCCAAAAGACGCGATGAATGGATTTTTCTCATGACAAACACTAAGGCATAATATAAGGATGCTTACATAAATTTTTGGACGTCCGGATGTATTCAGAACGTAAGTTATGCGCGAAAGTGCAAACTTATGCACTTTTTGTCACTTTTAGTCCCTGAATGACCCAAAAGTTTATTTTAGCACATCGAACACCTCAAAGCCTATTTCTAAGCTATGTAAAGGATATTTATGGTATGTTTAACTTATGGTCATGTTCCGGAATGTCCGTTACAGTTCAAATTGGCATACTTTAGCAGTTTGTCAACTTTAGTCCCTGTAAGCGATTTAACTTGATTTTGCCATACCAAAGCCTTCAAAACTTACTTCTAAGTTATGTAAAGGTTATTTAAGGTATGTTAAGCCTATTTCACTATTACAGAGTGTTCGTTGCATTAAACTGATTATATTTACGCATCAGTACGTGTATAACCTTCCAGAAAGCGATTTAGAGCTTGAAATCGAACAAGAGTTGATATGTGCAAACGATACACATATTTATACATGTCCAAAGTATGAAATACAATATTTCATTGGTTTGGCGTTTGTTTGATGGTTGAAGTGACACAGGTGCCACAGTCTCCCCTACTTTAGGAAATTTCGTCCCGAAATTTAGTTTTAGAGGAAACTTGCGAAGACAGCTGTGACGGTTTCGCTTTCAGACAAATCCATTGACCCCTTAGGTAAAACTCCGGGCCATGTTAGGATCCTTAGCGAAAATTTCAACCCACAAAGTGAAGTCCTTGTAGTAACAAAACATGGAGTTTCGAACTACGGCAGGAGAACGTTTCCCATGAAGAGTTATCATAGGAAACTTGTGTGTGCTTGAAATCAGAATTGGGGAGTGTAAGGATAAATGACATTGGTCAAAATCCAAGACCTCTCCCGTATAATTACTCTTGTCACTGTAGGTCTTAACACATGACAAAACTTCCTGTGGTTTCTATGCACTGAATTCCATAATTATGTAGGCCTCCATAATTACGTACTTCCTTGCACAGTCCGCACAGTTCATTTCATAATGTGTATGGGAAAAATATCAAACGAATATTCTCTTCAGCTAAACTACCCAAGAGAAATATTTAACTACATCAACGTAGGATGCCTTTAACTAGATTGTCGAACCAATCTATTTAACTTAGATCGACGTAGGATCTCTTTAACTAGACCACCCGAGGGCCTTTTTAACTATATCAACGCATGATATATTCAACTAGAATGTCGAACCAATCTGTTTAACTTAGATCAATGAATGATCTATTTAACTAAACTACCCACGGGGAGTATTTAACTACATCGATGTAGGATGTCTTTAACTAGATTGTCGAACCAATCTCTTCAACTAAATCGACACATATTGTCCTTAAACCTTGGAATAGTACTTTATAATCCAAGGGACTTAACTACAACGTAGAAGTTCATTAAGGATTTAAGATAGTACCTTTTTGAATATCCTACTACGAATCCCTCATATTGTCACACCCCCAAAATCCACCCGCGGAGTATCACCGCTTGGGAGCGTGACTGACCAGGATCAAGCCACCAATCATACAGAACAACACATATAATAAAAGTAATTGTCATTTAAACCAAACCCATATGAAAGGTGTTCCAAATCATAAGAAAGTTATCTTTGTTTAGCGGAAGCGTATAAATAAAACCCATCGTAAACAAGTATCAAATATCAAAAGTGTTTGACAGGATTGTCACGATCTAAGCCCACAACGACCAGCTCCTCCATGTGCAAGCTCCATATACCTAACGACCTGCAAGGCATGTAACAGAGGATCAACAACTAGTTGAGCGAGTTCACAGAAAGTAATTGCGTAATAGTAAGTTCGTTTGTAACAGGTGGCTCTACTGGGCCGATAGTACGTTCTATTGGTGGGGGCTTCCCATGTTGTATAACCACTAGACTACTCGTAACCATAAGTATCCTTCACAACCGAGGATAGGAATAAGTATAAGTATCCTTCACATCCGAGGATAGTAATAAGTATAAGTATCCTTCACATCCGAGGATAGTAATTTGGTATGAGTATCCTTCACAACCGAGGATAGTAGTATGTATAGGTATCCTTCACAACCGAGGATAGTAGTAAGTATAAGTATCCTTCACAACCGAGGATAGTAGTAAGTATAAGTCTACGTAGATTGTAAGTATGTGTCCTGCACAACCGAGGACAGTGAATAGCATAAGTATGTGACCTGCACAACCGAGGACAGTGGTATGGTAGTCTAGTATTAGTGTCAGTACGAATCTATTCAACCTTATTCCTTCAATCCCATTCCCAAGCTCTTGGGAATCCCATGCCTTAGTAAGGGTGTGAACTCACCTTGGTTTGCTCGGTATGATTAACTATGTGCTAGAAATTACTCAATCAAATCCTATATTAAGCACGTATACTTGATCAGTTCATGTTCGTAATGTTTCGCATACAATTTATACCACAGAGTATGTTCGACCGTTGATAACATGCATTATACGTCAATTAATCATAATCATACAATCCACGTTTCACATAAAGGCTTACTTCAATTTATTCGAACCATACGAAACATAATTGTTTAGTATTAATCAGAGTTATCATACACACGTAACATACTGACATGTTTAATAATTACATGATTAACGAAGTCTCATGCATAAATTACATAACTAATAACTAATAGAGTTACAAATCAACAGGGTTATCAGTTGGGCCGAAACACTTTAAAAACTCAGGTTATGCATTACTACTTTAAAAGTCGTATAGTAATTACCATACAGAAAGAACTCGGGCCAAGACTCTCACCAAAAGAACTCGGACTTATGCTAAGAAAACTCGGACCATGTGAGCTTCTCAAACTCGGACCATGTCAGCTTCTCAAACTCGGACCATGTGAGCTTCTCCTTTAAACTCGGACACAAAGCTTTAATGCTTAAAGCTCGGACTAAGTGGGGGGGGGGGTTTCTATGCTTGAAACTCGGACTACATGTGTGGATGGACTAAAACTCGGACAGGGTGTTCTACACCCCAAAACTCGGGCCACCATGAATAAGAACCTCGGACCATGATATACATATAAAGTCGGACTTCAAGACTCATTAACACTCGGACATCAACCCTTAACAACCTCGGACCCTTTTATGAATGATTTAAAAACTCGGGTGGCATGTTATATCTATACATAAACTTCGGACCCAGTAAAACATATCAGAAACTCGGACATCTACTTCTTTAGAAACTCGGGCTAGGTGATGTGGTCATAAAACTCGGACCATACCATTCGTTCACAAAGCTCAGACAACAAAAAGTCATACGAATGTTTTATTCAATTGAGATCGTAACAGTTACGTTCTTGCTATCATACGAACAGGAAACCCTAAATTCATACGTTTGCATTACACTGATCAAAACAATAATCACTGTGTCTACATCTCACGCATCAAAATCATCAAGCAATTGATTATATGACTAATCATCTTCATAACACAACAATCAACATCAATCAAAAACACAGAAGCATCATGTGGAGACTAGGGTTTACAAGCATTACAAGAATTAAGCATTGCTAACAATCAAACGATTAATAAACAAATGATAACACAATTACCTTGGATGATTCTAGAGAAGGAGAGGAATCAAAAGTGATGAATATCTTGGTGATGATGATTGCCAGAGAATCAGAGAATTGCAAGTACGTGTTTTGGTTTGTGTGCAAATGATTAGTGAAAAGGGATTAGGGTTAAGTATGATTTAAGTTTCACTAATAACTCTTTACACCCTGAATTACTATATCTTACAATAGTACACCATCTCAAACAATTTCACAGTTTCACCACCAAGTTTATGCATTTGACAAATCTATCACAATTAACACATAACATGCACAATCACACAATTAAAACATATATAATTCCATGGCAATCAATTGTGCAAGTAAACAACTAAATAATACAAGAACGTGCAATAAATGCGAAATAGAATCTTGGAAATTCGAGTTGTCACATTATCCCCAACTTAAAAGAAATTTCGTCCCGAAATTTGGTACGCACTCACTGAGGAAGCTAGGTAAGTTATATTGTTCACTGGTTTTCCTGGGGTGTCACATCATCCCCCCGTTGATTTGGAATTTCGTCCCGAAATTCAGTAGTAGTAGCTTCAGCCTCAGTAGTGGTTGCACTGGTTTCGAATAACTAGGGGTACTTTTCTGTCATCTGGTCTTCGCGTTCCCAGGTGTACTCTGGGCCACGTTTGGAGTTCCAACGAACTCGGACAAGAGGGATTCTCTTGTGTTTGAGGACCTTAATATCCCGGTCCGTGATTTCAACTGGTTCCTCGACGAACTACAACCGCTCGTCGATAGTGAGTTCCTTAAAAGGAATTATGAGGGTCTCGTCTGACAGGCACTTCTTCAGATTCGACACGTGAAATACATTGTGAACTGCACCGAGTTCAGTTGGTAGGTTCAGTCTGTAGGCTACTGGGCCTATTCTTTCAGTGATTTCGAACGGTCCAACATACCGTGGATTGACTTTGCCTCGTTTACCAAATCGAACCACACCCTTCCAGGGTGAGACTTTAAGTAAAACCCGGTCCCCGACCTGAAATTCCAATGGCCTCTTACGCTTATCCGCGTAGGCTTTCTGACGGTCGCGTGATTCCGCCATGCGTTGTCGTATTTGTGCAATCTTTTCTGTGGCGTCCACTACGATCTCTGGACCCGTGATCTGACTATCCCCCACCTCTGCCCAACAGAGAGGTGACCGGCATTTACGTCCGTACAATGCCTCGAATGGAGCGGCTTGTATGCTGGTGTGATAACTGTTATTATACGAAAACTCTACCAAAGGGAGATGCTTTTCCCAGCCGTTGCCGAAATCGATAACACATGCACGAAGCATGTCTTCAAGAGTTTGGATTGTTCGCTCAGACTGCCCATCCGTCTGAGGATGATATGCTGTGCTCATGTCTAATCGTGAGCCGAAGGATTTGTGCATCGCTTGCCATAGTTCTGACGTGAATCGTGCATCCCGATCTGAAATGATGGAGGTGGGCACCCCGTGCCTCGAAACAACTTCTTTAAGATAGATGTCTGCGAGAGTGGAGAACTTATCCGTTTCCTTAATAGCCAGGAAGTGTGCAGACTTGGTGAGTTGATCCACGATCACCCATATAGTATCATTCCCACGCTGGGATCTGGGTAGGCCTGTAACAAAATCCATGGAAATCTCTTCCCATTTCCACTGTGGTATCCTGGGTTGCTGAAGTAGACCTGCGGGTTTCTGATATTCAACCTTGACTCTCGCACAGGTCAAGCACTTGCCAACATAGGTGGCGATGTGGGCTTTCATACTTGGCCACCAGTATGTTGTTCTGATATCGTGGTACATTTTATCCGACCCTGGGTGTACCGAGTAGCGAGACTTGTGCGCTTCGTCCATCACAAGCTCTCGTAGACCGCCATAAAGTGGGACCCAAATACGCCCCGTTACATAGTAGGCACCGTCTTCCTTTTGTTCCATGCGTTGCCTTGAGCCGCGTAAGGCTTCAGCCATGACATTCTCGGGTTTTAAAGCTTCTATCTGAGCAGCTCGTATCTGTGCAGGAAGACTGGACTGAATAGTAAGCTGTAGCGCTCGCACGCGCTTAGGTAAGGTGTCTTTTCGACTAAGGGCGTCGGCCACAACGTTGGCCTTGCCTGGATGATACTTGATAGCGCATTCGTAATCATTAAGCAGTTCGACCCATCGTCGTTGACGCATATTCAATTCCTTCTGCTTGAAGATGTGCTCGAGACTCCTGTGATCGGTGTAAATCGTGCACCTGGTACCGTACAGGTAGTGTCGCCATGTCTTAAGCGCGAAAACAACAGCTCCCAGCTCTAAATCGTGCGTCGTGTAGTTTCGTTCATGAACCTTGAGTTGTCGCGAAGCGTAGGCAATAACTTTGTCACGCTGCATCAATACACAACCAAGCCCCTGTATCGATGCGTCACAATAGACCACGAAATCGTCGGTGCCCTCTGGCAATGAGAGAATAGGTGCACTGTAAAGCCTATCCTTCAAGTACTGAAAAGCGGTTTCCTGGGAATCTCCCCAACGGTAGGTGACACCCTTCTGCGTCAGCATAGTAAGCGGCTGTGCGATCTTCGAAAAGTCTTTGATGAATCGCCTGTAATATCCCGCCAAACCCAAGATTTGGCGTATTTCCGTCGGTGTTCGCGGTGCAGGCCAGTTCCGTATCGAATCTACCTTGGATGGATCGACATGAATCCCATCCCTGTTCACCACATGGCCTAAGAAGTGGACTTCTCGAAGCCAGAAGTCGCATTTAGAAAACTTTGCGTACAATTGCTCCTTTCGAAGGAGTTCCAAGATAAGACGTAAGTGCTGCTCGTGTTTCCTCCTGACTCTTGGAGTAGATCAGAATGTCGTCGATGAAGACAATGACGAACTTGTCAAGATAGGGTTTGCACACCCCGTTCATAAGATCCATGAAGACTGCAGGCGCGTTCGTAAGCCCGAATGGCATAACAAGAAACTCGTAGTGGTCGTAGCGAGTTCTGAAAGCGATTTTGGAGACGTCCTCATCCCGGACTCTCAGCTGATGGTAACCTGACCTTAGATCAATCTTGGAATAGTAACTCGACCCTTGCAACTGGTCGAATAATTCATCAATGCGAAGAAGAGGATAGCGGTTCTTCACCGTGACCTTGTTCAGTTCGCGATAATCAATGCACATTCTGAAAGTGGCATCCTTCTTTTTCACGAATAGTACTGGAGCTCCCCAAGGCGAAGAGCTTGGACGAATGAAGCCCTTATCCAAGAGCTCTTGCAGCTGCGTCGATAGTTCTTCCAATTCGGATGGAGCTAAGCGATACGGTGCGCGAGGTGCAGGTGCTGTCCAGAACTATAGGAATGAAGTCGATAGGGAACGTCTACCCAGCGAGGATAATATTACAACTCTGAACTATGTGTGGCCTCTAGGCTTGTACCATAAGCTAACACTACGACAGGTTTGGTGTTCAAGGGAGTTGGTGTACGTTCTAACATTCGACTAACTTTCAAAGACATATAATTGGTATTCACACCCGAATCAGACAATATAATAACATAGAAGTCGACAAGAAGAAACTTACCCATTATTACGATAAGATCGTTCCTTGCGTCACCCTGACCAATCACGTACGCGCGGCCCCGGCGTCATTGTTTCCTCTGTTTTCCCCAACGCTATCACCATTGTCGTCCCTGTTTCCATGGTCGTGGTTCTGAGTCTGGTCCTGGTTCATATGCGGACAATGCCTCTTGTAGTGATCTTTAGCATCACACTGAAAACATCCTTTAAAACTTTGTTGTTGCTGCTGATTCTGTGAAGATTGAGGCGGTCGTTGTTGTTCTTGAGTTACAGGACGTGAGTTTCGACAATCCTTAGCTTCATGACCAATCTTGATACACCGCTGGCAACGACCCCTGTTGCACTGGCCACCGTGGTGTCTGTTACATTTGTTGCACCATGGGTGAATTCCTCGATATCTTTTCTGCCCATGACTACTAGAAAACTGTTGTCTGGGGCTTTGGTAGTCATCTATCTCTTGCTGCTGCATCAGAGGCTGGACCAAAATTAATCCCGTGCTCTGGTTTTCATCCCACTTGCGTTTGTTATCTCTAGAAGCACATGCAGTATCAGTCTTAGCTCGTTTCGGTAGTTTGTTCTGTTCTACAGCCTGGTCTGTGAGACGATGAGCCAGTCGAGTGGCTTGCTGGATAGTGCCAAGGTTAGCTGTGGTCATATAATTCTGAATTTCGGGCACCAGACCCTTGAGATACAGTTCGATGCGTTTGGTGGGAGGGTCTACCATAGTAGGACAAAATGTGGCTAACTCGTTTGATCTCCTCGTATAAACTTCTATTTCAGACCCCACCATCTATAGGTTGAGGAACTCTACCTCAAGTTTGTGGATGTCCTCTCGACTGCAAAACTCTTCCTTAATTAAGTCCTTGAACTCGTTCCAGGGGGTGGCATTAGCAGCTGCCAGCCCTAACATCTGAACCTGTGCTTCCCACCAGGTTAATGCAGCACCTTCGAGTGTTCCAGTAGCAAACTTTACCCTACGTGACTCAGGGCAATCATCGAAGTCAGTTTCGAGTCTCTCGAACCAATGGAGGAGGCCTTCAACCCCCTCAGTTCCACTGAAGGTACTAGGTTGGCAATCCTTGAGATTTTTGAAGGTGCAAGCAGGTGACTGAGCGTGTTGACCTCCTGCTTGTATGGCTGCCAGTGCCGCAGCAATTCGTTCGTTAATGAGAGCCGTCAACTGGGCTTGTGTCATGTTGATATGTCCGGCCATGATCTTCATAGCAAATGCAACGTAAGTGAGAGAGGTTCGCGAATAGTGCGATGACAGAAGAGTGTAAGCACGTAGGTGTTCTCAAGCAATAACAAGTAGTGAGCAAAGTAATGTAAGCATACTACGAGCAAAGTTCTATGCAATTCTAGCAAGTAGGCAATAAACATAAACCTTATTACCTAGTATGTTGAGTCTTGCACGTGGAGCGAAGCGTCGTTGTGGATCGTTGAGAGCACTGTTCTGGTTATAGTCTGGTTTTAATAAAAACGTTTTTCCCATATTAAAACCAAGTTCTCTATAACCAATGGCTCTGATACCAATCTGTCACACCCCCAAAATCCACCCGCGGAGTATCACCGCTTGGGAGCGTGACTGACCAGGATCAAGCCACCAATCATACAGAACAATACATATAATAAAAGTAATTGTCATTTAAACCAAACCCATATGAAAGGTGTTCCAAATCATAAGAAAGTTATCTTTGTTTAGCCGAAGCGTATAAATAAAACCCATCGTAAACAAGTATCAAATATCAAAAGTGTTTGACAGGATAGTCACGATCCAAGCCCACAACGACCAGCTCCTCCATGTGCAAGCTCCATATACCTTGTTGGTGCAGTCATCTGTCGCCTTCGTCTTAATATCGAGTCTTGATCTCGTTGCGGATCCGATCGGGTATGACATCACGAGTGACATGACCAAGGTGACATCACAAGTGATGTCATGATAAAAATACAATTGCCGTTTACATTATCTAACAACAAAGGTCAAATTCATGAGTTGATTGTGATTGGACCTAATAAGGGTCCAATGATGTGCTTCAATTCATAGGTCCAATAAGAAGGGTTCACAAGAAGACAAAAGCTTCAAGATCATGTGGAGAATCGCTTATATGAACATGTTGAACCGCTTTTTAGGCAATATGGACGGATCGCTTATACGGCAAGTTGATAGATCGCTTTTATGACTTTGTGTGGATCGCTTTTGTGGCATGTCACTACGAGCGGTCCTAGACTAGTATATATAGGCTTCATTGTCATTTCATTTGTAACAGTTTTCAGATCTGGTACCGAGGTATTGTCGGTTTTTCCTTGTAATCGAAACGTTGTAAAATCAATATACAAGAGGATTAAAGTGTGATACAAGCTGTGTACACGTCCGTTTCCTTGTTTCCGCCTCTGAAACGGAGTAGAGCTCTTCCAAACGACTCATTTAGGTCGAAATTCGATCCTACATACCTAACGACCTGCAAGGCATGTAACAGAGGATCAACAACTAGTTGAGCGAGTTCACAGAAAGTAATTGCGTAATAGTAAGTTCGTTTGTAACAGGTGGCTCTACTGGGCCGATAGTACGTTCTATTGGTGGGGGCTTCCCATGTTGTATAACCACTAGACTACTCGTAACCATAAGTATCCTTCACAACCGAGGATAGGAATAAGTATAAGTATCCTTCACATCCGAGGATAGTAATAAGTATAAGTATCCTTCACATCCGAGGATAGTAATTTGGTATGAGTATCCTTCACAACCGAGGATAGTAGTATGTATAGGTATCCTTCACAACCGAGGATAGTAGTAAGTATAAGTATCCTTCACAACCGAGGATAGTAGTAAGTATAAGTCTACGTAGATTGTAAGTATGTGTCCTGCACAACCGAGGACAGTGAATAGCATAAGTATGTGTCCTGCACAACCGAGGACAGTGGTATGGTAGTCTAGTATTAGTGTCAGTACGAATCTATTCAACCTTATTCCTTCAATCCCATTCCCAAGCTCTTGGGAATCCCATGCCTTAGTAAGGGTGTGAACTCACCTTGGTTTGCTCGGTATGATTAACTATGTGCTAGAAATTACTCAATCAAATCCTATATTAAGCACGTATACTTGATCAGTTCATGTTCGTAATGTTTCGCATACAATTTATACCACAGAGTATGTTCGACCGTTGATAACATGCATTATACGTCAATTAATCATAAACATACAATCCACGTTTCACATAAAGGCTTACTTCAATTTATTCGAACCATACGAAACAGAATTGTTTAGTATTAATCAGAGTTATCATACACACGTAACATACTGACATGTTTAATAATTACATGATTAACGAAGTCTCATGCATAAATTACATAACTAGTAACTAATAGAGTTACAAATCAACAGGGTTATCAGTTGGGCCGAAACACTTTAAAAACTCAGGTTATGCATTACTACTTTAAAAGTCGTATAGTAATTACCATACAGAAAGAACTCGGGCCTAGACTCTCACCAAAAGAACTCGGACTTATGCTAAGAAAACTCGGACCATGTAAGCTTCTCAAACTCGGACCATGTGAGCTTCTCAAACTCGGACCATGTGAGCTTCTCCTTTAAACTCGGACACAAAGCTTTAATGCTTAAAGCTCGGACTAAGTGGGGGGGGGGTTTCTATGCTTGAAACTCGGACTACATGTGTGGATGGACTAAAACTCGGACAGGGTGTTCTACACCCCAAAACTCGGGCCACCATGAATAAGAACCTCGGACCATGATATACATATAAAGTCGGACTTCAAGACTCATTAACACTCGGACATCAACCCTTAACAACCTCGGACCCTTTTATGAATGATTTAAAAACTCGGGTGGCATGTTATATCTATACATAAACTTCGGACCCAGTAAAACATATCAGAAACTCGGACATCTACTTCTTTAGAAACTCGGGCTAGGTGATGTGGTCATAAAACTCGGACCATACCATTCGTTCACAAAGCTCAGACAACAAAAAGTCATACGAATGTTTTATTCAATTGAGATCGTAACAGTTACGTTCTTGCTATCATACGAACAGGAAACCCTAAATTCATACGTTTGCATTACACTGATCAAAACAATAATCACTATGTCTACATCTCACGCATCAAAATCATCAAGCAATTGATTATATGACTAATCATCTTCATAACACAACAATCAACATCAATCAAAAACACAGAAGCATCATGTGGAGACTAGGGTTTACAAGCATTACAAGAATTAAGCATTGCTAACAATCAAACGATTAATAAACAAATGATAACACAATTACCTTGGATGATTCTAGAGAAGGAGAGGAATCAAAAGTGATGAATATCTTGGTGATGATGATTGCCAGAGAATCAGAGAATTGCAAGTACGTGTTTTGGTTTGTGTGCAAATGATTAGTGAAAAGGGATTAGGGTTAAGTATGATTTAAGTTTCACTAATAACTCTTTACACCCTGAATTACTATATCTTACAATAGTACACCATCTCAAACAATTTCACAGTTTCACCACCAAGTTTATGCATTTGACAAATCTATCACAATTAACACATAACATGCACAATCACACAATTAAAACATATATAATTCCATGGCAATCAATTGTGCAAGTAAACAACTAAATAATACAAGAACGTGCAATAAATGCGAAATAGAATCTTGGAAATTCGAGTTGTCACACATATGAAGATATGAAAGATTCCACGAGGATTTGGATAACGAATATCCAGAGTATACAAAAACACAAAATGCATAATAGAAAACACAAGATGCATAAACACATAGTCACATAACCACAAAATTGTTTATCTAGATCTTTAATTTGTTAATTTGTTTTGTTGATTACGTACATGCATTTAAAGCACACTAGGAATCCATTTCATGGATTTCATTCGGTACTTTAAACATTAGCAAGAATCTAACTATAAAGATAGAAAGATCTTAAAGAGAAAATTCGATTTCGATTCTAAGGAACCGAAATGATCGAATTTTGGTACATGAGGAATCCAATTAAGGACTATGATTTGTATGATAATCATCCACAAGGGTCTACTTATGGGGATAAAAGATCCCATATGGATTTTTAGAAGTTGAAGATGTTTCGAAACCTTGCACTGGACGTGTTTAAGTCAAAACACGAAGTAAAATGCTTATGAGGTTGAGATGCTCTATATGCCATGGCAACATATGGAGCGGAGTTTGAAAGTTAAATCTATGTATGAGGATAAATATTTTTGAAACTATGTATGTTTGAAGAAATCAGAACGTAATGGGTATGAAGATATCCTTGGTTATCTAAACAAGGATTCAAAGGTATAGCAGCCCGATTACTCATAACGTCACTTTATTTCCTGTACTTCGTTTCTAAGAATAAAACGAGTACTTAGAAATTACCAAGAAAGTCATGAGTAAACGCAAAAATGGGAAGAATTTTCACGAAAGTAGTTTGCAAGGATCATAGTTCCTTAACGTAGGCCTTATAGGGGAATGCCATTCATACTTGTAACCATACTTGTATATGAGAATTGCGAACAACAACTTTTATTTATGAACGGGACAGATTGTTTTACATAACAAGCAAAATAGAAGAAACAAAAGCATAAGACAACAGCATCCTCTAAACAGCCAATTGTTCATCCGTGGGTTAGATTTGCCTTAGCAAACTTTGGGCAATTTCTTTGGAAATGACCCATCTCGCCACAGTTGAAACAAGAACCTGGTAGGAAACGACCTTGAGCGGGATTGTTGCCAGCTTGGTTTGGTGCAGCTGCGGTTGTGCAAACTCTTGCTGTTTGGCCTATAAGTCCACAAGTTTGGCATTTGCGGCACTTTATATTGACATGATGATGGAGGCTACATTGGTTGCACAAGGGTGCAGTTCCGTTGTATGGCTTCCTAGCAGGGGGTTGAGCTGGTTGGTTGGGGATGTCTTGACCATTGCGAGTGACCACGGCGAAGTTCTGAGAAGCTTTTCGCTTCTTTGACCTCTTAGGGGATCCAGTCTGTTCATCCATGGTCTTTGATTCCTTGATTGGTTTCTTGGCTGGTGGTGCAGGCTTGACTTCCGCTTCCTTTGGTGGCCCTTGAGTGGCTTCATTGTTGAGACGAGACATGGCAAAGCCTAATTCAACAGTCTTCAGAATTAATTCGCCTATCCGCTGGGCAAATTTGGCAGTCTGCTCGGATATCTGCGCATCGTTGCGATGAAGAGACATTTTGGAGGAATGAAGGATATAGGAGGAAATAAATGAAATGTTATCGGTAAATAAAACAAGATGACAACGCATAGAAATTGCGATCATTTGTTTGTTACCTAAGGCAAACAAATGAGACGGTGTCTAATCAAAGTAAGCAGGTCATATTAATGTATCGCGAAGACATGCTTTAGCCTATAAGTGGACACTCAACCCAAGAGTTCCCAGGTAAGAGTGACTGGTCCGATTATGTGGATTTGTACGAACACTCTAGCCTTAGACAGAAAACTCAGAGTACAGGCATCCACTCTTCCAGATTGCACGTGTTCACACAATAAGACCCAAATTTTGACGAGGTTTTGAAAGCTCAAAGGGGTTCAAAACCATATAACAGAGGGTTCAAAACCTTTCAATAGAGGGTTCAAAACCTAGTAATCAATCATCCTAGAACAGATGATTAGTTTTTGAAGCGGTTTTGAAATTTATGTTCTTGTTGTGGTCGTCGCCTAAGGATAGGTGACGGTATTGTTTTATGACTAAACGCAAGTGAACTCGCGTTAGGGTCCTAGGAAGGTTATAGACTAGGTCGAAGCATTATTAATAACCTAATTCCCTATAACCATTGGCTCTGATACCAACTTTTTTGTCACACCCCGACCACGTAGAACATACCAAACGTGGCGGAAATGTCGGGGAGTGTTGTAACAGAATTAATTGTTTCAAATCCATGGCAATTGAAGTTCCGTTTTATTGATCAAACATGAAAGTTTACATTGTTTAGACAAGAACCAAATAGTACATAACATAAATTAACTAGTTCTTGTCTCGTTTTAAGTCACTAAGGCACAGGTCCGCCTAAGTATATCTTGATAAGTCCTATGCATCATCTCCTGAAAACACATGTGAAAATAGGTACGTCAGCATAAAAATGCCTGTGAGATACATTGGCTTTGTGAAAACGGAATTCATGACTTATGTTTGAGAAAATGTTTAGTCATGAACCTTGTAATTTGCTTTGTCTTGTAAATCATTTGAAAAACGATAAGATCAGATGATATGTATAAATAAGAGAACACTGTATGGTTAAATGAATAACCAAGTAAAATGAGTTGAATAAGATAAGTTGTTTGTAAAAATAATGTCTTGTGAAAAGTATGTTATTTGTGTAAAATGTAATGTGTCTAAACTGAAATGACTTAGATAACACTACGATATGTAATATTATACAAGCATTTATATATAGGAAGTACCAGCGGCGTATCCACCATGTTTGTTGTGACAACTCGAATTTCAAAGATTCTATTTCGCATTTATTGCACGTTCTTGTCTTGTTTAGTTGATTAATTTCACAATTAGTTGCTATGCAATTGTATACGTTTTGCTACGATGAAGTGTATTGTGTGACTGTGCATGGTTATGTGTAGATTGTGATAAACTTGTCAAATATGTAAACTTGGTGGTGAAACTATGAAATTGTTATGAGATGGTGTTCATGTGTAAAATATGATACTTAGGGAGGTAGAGGGTAATTAGTGAAATCATAGAGATACTTAACCCTAATCCCTTTTCACTAATCATTTGCACACAAAACAAAACACGTACTTGCAACTCTCTAATCCCCTAGCAATCATCATCACCACCATCATTGGCACAAGGCATTCATCACTTTCGATTCCTCTATTTCTCTAGAATCATTCAAGGTAATTGTTTATGAATTATTATAATACTTGTAAACCCTAAATGATTGTTGATTGTATCGATTCCTAATTCTTGTGAACTCTTGAAAACCCTAGTTCTCCATATAATGTTCTGTGATTTTGATTTGATTCTAATTATAATGATAATGACACTGAATGGTTGTTTAATCGATTGGTTTGGTGATTAAGAATACATGATTGATGTGATGATTGAGATGATGCTAGACTAACACAGCGTAATTAGGGTTTGATTGTATGAACAATAGAACGTAACTGTTGAATGAAGGAAGTGTAACTGATACAATCTCGATGAACGCATGAGTATGTATTGTCAGAGTTTTAATGAAAATAGTTGTCTGAGTTTTAAAGAGCATGCTTAATCCGAGTTTGAATAACATATATATGTCCGAGTTCTTTTGCTTGCTATCTGAGTTTTATAATAAAGTTGTGGTCCGACCTCTTTAATTGTCATTCATGAAGTCCGAGGATTTATAAATATGTTATCATGTCCGAGGTTTGCTTATATGTTATCATGTACGAGGATCGTTATATATATATACTAGTCCGAGGTTTGTTATGGTGTTAGTTTGCCCGAGTTTTAAACCCCCAACCTCACATCCGACCTTTTTATCCATCAAAGGTCCGAGTTTGACACCCTCATGATGGTCCGAGTTTAAGAGGAGACCATAGGGTCCGAGTTTAGTGAGGCATGATGGTCCGAGTTTAAGAGGGGGAACCATATGTCCGAGTTTCTAAACCTCACTTCATGTCCGAGTTTCATAAGGCATGAGCCACCCGACCTTTAAAACCATTTCATGGCCCGAGTTTAAACTGTAATGGTGGTCCGAATTTCTTTAAGGGTTGGGGGAATCCGACTTTTGTGAGATGCTTAGGTCCGATCTTTTGGTTGTATATGGACTCTAGGTCCGAGTTTGTTAACCAGACACCATATCCGAGTTTTGAATGCATATAAGGATCTGATGTTAAAGTGAAGCTGAATGTATGCTATCACATGATTGAATCTGTTAAGTACTTAACTGTGAGTTCTGTTCTGTACGGCAGTTCTGTATGTCAGGTATGTTGTATGTAACTGGATTGTGTTAACCGTATATATATAAGCTCATTGTGTGTACGGTAACCCTAGAGGTTCCGAATTACTCTGCCGTATGATGTATTATCTGATGAGTGTGAATTAACTGTTATGTGCAACATGGCGATGATTGCTTAAACACTTCATGATATAAACGACATACAACTGATTTAATGTACACGCATATTATAGGACGCGGTTGATTATTCGTGAACACATAGTTAGCATACCGAGCAAACCAAGGTGAGTTCACACCCTTACTAAGGCATGGGATTCCCAAGGGCTTGGGAATGGGATTGAAGGAATAAGATTGAATAGATTCGTACTGACACAAATACTAGACTACCATACCACTGTCCTCGGTTGTGCAGGACACATACTTATGCTATTCACTGTCCTCGGTTGTGCAGGACACATACTTGCAATCTACGTAGACTTATACTTACTACTATCCTCGGTTGTGAAGGATACGCACGTAAAACCTACGTGCATTTATACTTACTACTATCCTCGGTTGGGAAGGATACACACGTAAAACCTACGTGTACTCATACTCACTACTATCCTCGGTTGTGAAGGATACTTATGGTTACGAGTAGTCTAGTGGTTATACAACATGGGAAGCCCCCACCAATAGAACATACTAACGGCCCTGTAGAGCCACCTGTTACAAACGATCTCACTATTACGCATTTACTTTCTGTGAACTCGCTCAACTAGTTGTTGATCCTCTGTTACATGCCTTGCAGGTCGTTAGGTACATGGAGCTTGCACAGGGAGGAGCAGGTCGTTGTGGGCTTGGATCGTGATTGTTTCTTTAAACACTTATGACATTACATCATTAACTATGTTGGGTTTACTTACATGCTTCCGCTACTTAAACAAATGTTTTGGTTTTGAACATCGATTATGTCTTGTTGAATT
Source organism: Helianthus annuus (assembly GCF_002127325.2). Lineage (NCBI taxonomy): Eukaryota > Viridiplantae > Streptophyta > Magnoliopsida > Asterales > Asteraceae > Helianthus > Helianthus annuus. The sequence goes on from NC_035441.2 coordinate 65,916,590, forward strand.
ATATTATCTACTTTTTTTATCAAATGCTATGTTCGATATGATTGATGGCTTGATCCTGGTCAGTCACGCTCCCAAGCGGTGATACTCCGCAGGTGGATTATGGGGGTGTGACAGATTGGTATCAGAGCCATTGGTTATAGAGAACTTGGTTTTAATATGGGAAAACGTTTTATTAAAACCAGACTATAACCAGAACAGTGCTCTCAACGATCCACAACGACGCTTCGCTCCACGTGCAAGACTCGACATACTAGGTAATAAGGTTTATGTTTATTGCCTACATGCTAGAATTGCATAGAACTTTGCTCGTTGTATGCTTACATTACTTTGCTCACTACTTGTTATTGCTTGAGAACACTTACGTGCTTACACTCTTCTGTCATCGCACTATTCGCGAACCTTTCTCACTTATGTTGCCTTTGATGTGAAGATCAATGGCCGGACGAATCAACATGACTCAAGCCCAGCTAGAGGCTCTTGTTCAAGCTCAAGTTGCTGCGGCACTTGCAGCTGCTCAAGCAGGTAGTATACCCTGCAGTATAGACACACTAGGATCTTTAGATCCTACATTAATTCTCGTATTTAACCTTGTCCTATTCGTACACAATAGGTCAACACGCGCAGCAGCCTGTCTGCACTTTCAAGAATTTCATGGATTGTCGCCCTAGCACGTTCAGCGGCACCGAAGGAGCGGTTGGGCTCCTCCACTGGTTTGAAAAGCTCGAGTCTGTGTTCGAGATGTGTGAATGCCCTGAGGCTCGCAGGGTTAAGTATGCCACTGGTACTTTGGAAGGGATCGCGTTAACTTGGTGGAACACGCAAGTGCAGATCCTAGGGTTGGCAGCTGCTAACGCCACCCCTTGGAATGACTTCAAGGAATTGATTAAGCGTGAATACTGCACACGGGAAGACATCCACAAGCTGGAGGATGAGTTTTATCATTTGAAGATGACTGGGTCAGAAATCGAGGCTTATACCAAGAGGTCGAACGAGTTGGCTATGCTGTGTCCAACTCTGGTGGACCCTCCATACAAGCGTATTGAGTTGTATCTCAAGGGTTTGGCGCCAGAAATCCAGAGCCACGTAACATCGGCTAATCTCGACAACATTCAGGCTATTCAGCGCCTCGCTCACCGCATCACAGATCAGGCAGTGGATCAGAACAGACTGCCAAAGCGTATCAGCGCTACTGCCACCGCTACTGCTTCTACTACACTTGCTACTCCCAGTGAGAACAAGAGAAAATGGGATGGGGATTCTAGCAAGGGGTCAGCTTCAGTTCAGTCACAAGTTCAGCAGCGAAAGACTGACAGTTACCAGAGTCCCAGTCAGCATTCTTCAGGCAGTCACACGCAGGGGGGATATAGAGGGAACCTCCCAAAGTGTAACAACTGCAACAGACACCACAGTGGCCAGTGTAACAAGGGTCGCTGTCAAAGATGCCTCAGGATGGGTCATGAGGCCAAAGATTGTAGAAGCCCTCGGCCTGCGAACCAGAACCAGCAGCAGCCACCAGCACAGCAGAATCAACAGCAGGGCAACAAAGGGTGTTTTCAGTGCGGTGTAGAGGGTCACTTCAAAAGGCACTGCCCTCAGCTGAACAGGAACCAGAACAACAACAACAATAACAACAATCAGGGCAATGGCAACAACAACAACAACGGTGGAAACAACAATGGCAATGAAGCAAGGGGTCGTGCGTTTGTGTTGGGGCCGGGTGATGCCAGAAATGATCCCAACGTCGTTATGGGTAAGTTTCTTCTTGACGATATTTATGTTACCGTTTTGTTTGATTCGCGTGCGGATACGAGTTATATGTCTTTGAAAATGAGTAAATTGTTAAAACGTACACCAACACCCCTAAACACCAAACATGTCGTAGAACTAGCAAATGGTAAAAGTGTAGAAGCCACACATGTAATCAAGGGTTGTAACATCGTTCTAGCGGGTCATACTTTCTCCATCGATCTCATTCCTATAGTTCTGGGTAGTTTCGACATCGTCGTGGGTATGGATTGGTTGTCTAAGCAGCAAGCAGAGATCCTATGTAAGGAGAAGATCATTCGTATTCCTCGTTCGGGTAAAGAACCTCTAGAAGTTCAAGGCGAGAAGAGTGGTGCAGTGGTTGGCATCATCTCTTTCTTGAAAGCTCAGAAATGTTTACGAAAGGGGCATACTGCCATGTTGGCACTTGTTACTGATGCAGCATCGAAAGAGAAAAGAGTAGAGGATATTCCAGTTGTACGCGAATTCCCTCAAGTGTTTCCTGAGGATTTACCTGGTCTACCGCCTCATCGCCAGGTCGAGTTTCAAGTTGAACTAGCTCCAGGAGCAGCACCAATAGCCCGCGCACCGTATCGTTTAGCTCCAACCGAACTGGAGGAACTGTCAAAGCAACTACAACAGCTCTTGGATAAAGGTTTCATTCGTCCAAGCTCTTCGCCTTGGGGAGCTCCAGTACTATTCGTGAAAAAGAAGGATGGCACTTTCAGGATGTGCATAGACTACCGCGAACTGAACAAAGTCACAGTGAAGAACCGCTATCCTCTTCCTCGTATTGACGACTTATTCGACCAGTTGCAAGGGTCGAGCTACTATTCCAAGATAGACTTGAGGTCAGGGTATCATCAGCTGAGAGTCCGGGATGAGGACGTCTCCAAAACCGCTTTTAGAACTCGCTACGGTCACTACGAGTTTCTCGTCATGCCGTTTGGATTAACGAACGCGCCTGCAGTATTTATGGATCTTATGAACAGGGTGTGCAAACCTTATCTTGACAAGTTCGTCATTGTCTTCATCGACGACATTCTAATCTACTCCAAGAGTCAGGAGGAACACGAGCAGCACTTACGTCTTATCTTGGAACTTCTTCGAAAGGAGCAACTGTATGCAAAGTTTTCAAAATGCGACTTCTGGCTTCGTGAAGTCCACTTCTTAGGCCATGTGGTGAACAGGGATGGGATCCATGTCGATCCATCCAAGGTAGATTCGATCAGGAACTGGCCTGCACCGCGTACACCAACAGAAATACGCCAATTCTTGGGTTTGGCGGGATACTACAGGCGGTTTATCAAGGACTTCTCCAAGATCGCGCAGCCGCTCACTATGCTGACACAGAAAGGTGTCGTTTACAGATGGGGTAATACGCAAGAAACTGCTTTTCAGTACCTGAAGGATAGACTATGCAGTGCACCTATCCTCTCACTGCCTGAGGGCACGGATGACTTCGTGGTTTATTGTGACGCATCGATACAGGGGCTTGGTTGTGTATTGATGCAGCGGGATAAAGTTATTGCCTATGCCTCTCGTCAACTCAAGGTTCAGTGACACCCCAGGAAAACCAGTGACACCCCAGGAAAACCAGTGAACAGTACAACTTACCTAGCATTCTCAGTGAGTGCGTACCAAATTTCGGGACGAAATTTCTTTTAAGTTGGGGATAATGTGACAACTCGAATTTCAAAGATTCTATTTCGCATTTATTGCACGTTCTTGTCTTGTTTAGTTGATTAATTTCACAATTAGTTGCTATGGAATTGTATACGTTTTGCTACGATGAAGTGTATTGTGTGATTGTGCATGGTTATGTGTAGATTGTGATAAACTTGTCAAATATGTAAACTTGGTGGTGAAACTATGAAATTGTTATGAGATGGTGTTCATGTGTAAAATATGATACTTAGGGAGGTAGAGGGTAATTAGTGAAATCATAGAGATACTTAACCCTAATCCCTTTTCACTAATCATTTGCACACAAAACAAAACACGTACTTGCAACTCTCTAATCCCCTAGCAATCATCATCACCACCATCATTGGCACAAGGCATTCATCACTTTTGATTCCTCTATTTCTCTAGAATCATTCAAGGTAATTGTTTATGAATTATTGTAATACTTGTAAACCCTAAATGATTGTTGATTGTATCGATTCCTAATTCTTGTGAACTCTTGAAAACCCTAGTTCTCCATATAATGTTCTGTGATTTTGATTTGATTCTAATTATAATGATAATGACACTGAATGGTTGTTTAATCGATTGGTTTGGTGATTAAGAATACATGATTGATGTGATGATTGAGATGATGCTAGACTAACACAGCGTAATTAGGGTTTGATTGTATGAACAATAGAACGTAACTGTTGAATGAAGGAAGTGTAACTGATACAATCTCGATGAACGCATGAGTATGTATTGTCAGAGTTTTAATGAAAATAGTTGTCTGAGTTTTAAAGAGCATGCTTAATCCGAGTTTGAATAACATATATATGTCCGAGTTCTTTTGCTTGCTATCTGAGTTTTATAATAAAGTTGTGGTCCGACCTCTTTAATTGTCATTCATGAAGTCCGAGGATTTATAAATATGTTATCATGTCCGAGGTTTGCTTATATGTTATCATGTACGAGGATCGTTATATATATATACTAGTCCGAGGTTTGTTATGGTGTTAGTTTGCCCGAGTTTTAAACCCCCAACCTCACATCCGACCTTTTTATCCATCAAAGGTCCGAGTTTGACACCCTCATGATGGTCCGAGTTTAAGAGGAGACCATAGGGTCCGAGTTTAGAGAGGCATGATGGTCCGAGTTTAAGAGGGGGAACCATATGTCCGAGTTTCTGAACCTCACTTCATGTCCGAGTTTCATAAGGCATGAGCCACCCGACCTTTAAAACCATTTCATGGCCCGAGTTTAAACTGTAATGGTGGTCCGAATTTCTTTAAGGGTTGGGGGAATCCGACTTTTGTGAGATGCTTAGGTCCGATCTTTTGGTTGTATATGGACTCTAGGTCCGAGTTTGTTAACCAGACACCATATCCGAGTTTTGAATGCATATAAGGATCTGATGTTAAAGTGAAGCTGAATGTATGCTATCACATGATTGAATCTGTTAAGTACTTAACTGTGAGTTCTGTTCTGTATGGCAGTTCTGTATGTCAGGTATGTGGTATGTAACTGGATTGTGTTAACCGTATATATATAAGCTCATTGTGTGTACAGTAACCCTAGAGGTTCCGAATTACTCTGCCGTATGATGTATTATCTGATGAGTGTGAATTAACTGTTATGTGCAACATGGCGATGATTGCTTAAACACTTCATGATATAAACGACATACAACTGATTTAATGTACACGCATATTATAGGACGCGGTTGATTATTCGTGAACACATAGTTAGCATACCGAGCAAACCAAGGTGAGTTCACACCCTTACTAAGGCATGGGATTCCCAAGGGCTTGGGAATGGGATTGAAGGAATAAGATTGAATAGATTCGTACTGACACAAATACTAGACTACCATACCACTGTCCTCGGTTGTGCAGGACACATACTTATGCTATTCACTGTCCTCGGTTGTGCAGGACACATACTTGCAATCTACGTAGACTTATACTTACTACTATCCTCGGTTGTGAAGGATACGCACGTAAAACCTACGTGCATTTATACTTACTACTATCCTCAGTTGGGAAGGATACACACGTAAAACCTACGTATACTCATACTCACTACTATCCTCGGTTGTGAAGGATACTTATGGTTACGAGTAGTCTAGTGGTTATACAACATGGGAAGCCCCCACCAATAGAACATACTAACGGCCCTGTAGAGCCACCTGTTACAAACGATCTCACTATTACGCATTTACTTTCTGTGAACTCGCTCAACTAGTTGTTGATCCTCTGTTACATGCCTTGCAGGTCGTTAGGTACATGGAGCTTGCACAGGGAGGAGCAGGTCATTGTGGGCTTGGATCGTGATTGTTTCTTTAAACACTTATGACATTACATCATTAACTATGTTGGGTTTACTTACATGCTTCCGCTACTTAAACAAATGTTTTGGTTTTGAACATCGATCATGTCTTGTTGAATTATATTATCTACTTTTATTATCAAATGCTATGTTCGATATGATTGATGGCTTGATCCTGGTCAGTCACGCTCCCAAGCGGTGATACTCCGCAGGTGGATTTTGGGGGTGTGACATTTGTATCATATTACACACATCTCGTTACTCTAACCATTTACCCAAAACCAACCACCATGTAAATTGTTCATGTATAAATCCATTGTCAAGTGTTACTGTGTAAACTATGTCGAAATGTCTATGTTCAATGTAAACCACCAAGTATGTATATCAATGTCAAAATGTTTATGTTCAATGTAGATAATGTAATGTGTACTCAAAATATATCTTGTATGGTAAGTGAGATGTATCAACTTAAACCATATGTAAAATGCACAAAACAGGGTGTTGAAGTAAAACATGGTTTAAATCAACGTTATGTTTCGTGGAACAATGCATGCTCTACTGATATAAACATTTATGCGGTATTGTAAACTATGCATACATCCAAGCCTTGAGACTGTGGCGATAAACCCTTAAACAAATTAAAGGTTTATCTAAGTTATGTATATCGAATTCGGTCATTCCTTACAATCCTATCAAACCCAGGATTTCAGGAACGGGAGTTGTCAATTCCGATGGTACCACTACCTACTAACGAACGGCGTGATCAATGTTAATCAATGTATTGTCCCATGTTAAACAAACCAAATGTCATAACAAAATGAAGGCATGTGATGTAAACAATTGTACTAAGTATGCTAAGTAATCATACGAAGCAGAAATGTTCATGTAAATCAATGTGTCCATATGCTGAGTAAACATATGCAACAGAAATGTTCATGTAAATCAATGTGTCCATATGCTGAGTAAACATATGCAACAGAAATGTTCATGTAAATCAATGTGTCCATATGCAGAGTAAACATATGCAACAAGAATGTAATGTAAATCAATGTACTAAGTACGCACACAATGGGCATACATAGCATGAAATGTAATGAAATCGTGTACTATAATGTACTAACAACATAGCAGGCATATGATGTGAAAACATGGAAAGCATGAATGTAACAGATAGGCACATGTGTTTCACCCCAAAACAGTTTAGAAAACAGTAAAAGAGGGGTTCAACGTACTCACCTGAGATTGCTTTGAATTCCTTGTGTAATAATCACACAATGCTAGAGATCACGGGATATCAAACGGCACCTAATAGGTAGCTATATTAATATACCGGACCAAAATCGGAAGGATCGGATAGTATGCGGGTTCGTAAACCAAACGAGTATGGAAACTCGTGTAATATGGTTTAACAAAGCCTACATACTAAAATGAAACCTAACCTAAGTGCTTACGGCCCATCACGACCCGTTTAGGTAGCTTATGCTACCTTAACACGTCGTTCGCGTAGAACGCGTTTGGAACGCCTAACATCGTGGCCATAAGGTATAACCTTGAAAGGTTATAGCTATGGTCACCTAATGTATTTGGTCGGACCCTAATGATCGACCAAATGGGTCGGGTTCGAAAGTATAAGCGATGGTTTAGATCGCTTACCTTACGACCCTATATAAGCACTATACTAAAAGTGACGAGCTAAGCATGTTAGAACATGCTTAACTATGTTTAGAAAACAGGTTTGGCATAAAAAAAAAAGGCTTTGATGCTCACGAGTAGTTTGGTTACAAAACACGCAAAAATGCGCATTTTGGCCGAAACTACGACTCGTCACTGAGCCTAAATAACGTGGTAATCAGTAGGTATAGTCACTACGGACCATAACCTTCGTGATCACGCTCACGTTATGAACTTCGTGTCGACCATAGGCTGGTCACACGGAAAGTCAAACAAAAATTTTGACTTTCGGACTCGAAAAGCGAATAAAAGAACGAAAGAATACTTACGGAGGGTCCCCGAATGCTAATCTAGATCAAAATGGCTCATGTATGAAACAAAGGTTCCAACTTAGAGCTCTTGATCAGATTGTGTGGGTTTTTGCAAGAATGGGGGGGGGTATTTATAGGAAAAGTAGAGCCGTTAGAATCGTTTCTTGAATATCGTGCCACGATCTTAAGCGTACACTTATCAAATTGTTATGGTGACTCAAAATGGCCCTTAGCTGCTGGAATGGTGAAAGGGCATTGCCCTTTGGTGGGTTTGAAAGGCCAAGTTGCAAGAAAAAACAAAAATTCTGTTACTGAAGGTGCCATGCGGCCCGCATCAGGATCAGACAAAACTCAGGCGGGCCGCCTGGCTACGTCTGATCTGCACCAAGTTTCAGAATTGGCAGTTTTGGTCCCTGTTGCATGTTTAAGCCATTTCCGACACTTCTAAGGCCCGTAAAGCCAACTTTAAGGCCCCAAAATGATTCCTAAACATTGTGGACATGAAACATGCTCAAAAATATGTCGGATGTTGGTTCGTTTGGCCGTACGATCGCGATGTTCGGTTAATTACGACGGAATGCGCATAAGCGCGAAAAATGATCCAAAAGACGTGACGAATGGATTTTTCTCATGCCAAACACTAAGGCATAATATAAGGATGCTTACATAAATTCTTGGACGTCCGGATGTATACAGAACGTAAGTTATGCGCGAAAGTGCAAACTTATGCACTTTTTGTCACTTTTAGTCCCTGAATGACCCAAAAGTTTATTTTAGCACATCGAACACCTCAAAGCCTATTTCTAAGTTATGTAAAGGATATTTATGGTATGTTTAACTTATGTTCATGTTCTTGAATGTCCGTTACAGTTCAAATTGGCATACTTTCACAGTTTGTCAACTTTAGTCCCTGTAAGCGATTTAACTTGATTTTGCCAAACCAAAGCCTTCAAAACTTATTTCTAGGTTATGTAAAGGTTATTTAAGGTATGTTAAGCCTATTTCACTATTATGGAGTGTTCGTTGCATTAAACTGATTATATTTACGCATCAGTGCGTGTATAACCTTCTAGAAAGCGATTTAGAGCTTGAAATCGAACAAGAGTTGATATGTGCAAGCGATATACAAATTTATACATGTCCAAAGTATGAAATACAATATTTCATTGGTTTGGCGTTTGTTTGATGGTTGAAGTGACACAGGTGTCACAACACTTTCTACACTTAAACTATCTCTAGGAAGGCAGTTTTATGATCCTCACTTTCCTACACACTATACTAGTGCAACTCTTGGTTTCTGGCTCATTTTGTGTCTCAATACCATGTCTGTCTATGTACTGAACTCCGTCAGCATTTTTCTGATTTGTCTAATATGTGTGCTAACTTAGTTTCGTGCATCATTTGAGTCAATAAATGTTGCATGCAATAATGATATGGCATTATGCAATATATGATGCATATGTATGTATATGGTAATAATCAGAAAGCGGTTCATGTCATAAATTGTAAATCAACACAGTCATTAAGCACTAATTATTGTTCAATAATTGTACGGATACATGCAAATTTGACAATTGTCACATTCTCCCCCTGTTAAGAAAATTTTGTCCCGAAATTTTAAGCTGCGCTATTAGCTGCAGGGGAATTGGGGAACAAATGTGGGTATTTTGCCTTCATACGATCTTCACGTTCCCAAGTAAACTCTGGGTCGTGACGTGCGTTCCAACGAACCTTGAAAAGCTTAACACTACTCCTTCGAGTCTTGTTAACTTTCCAATCGGTAACCTCAACGGGTTCTTTGGTAAAGTGGAGTGTGTCATCAATGTGTACCTCATCCGCAGGGATGACCATTGTCTCTTGTGTTGGACTTTTCTTTAGATTAGATACATGAAATGTATCATGAACACCATTAAGTTCCGCTGGTAGCTCCAACATGTATGCTACTATATTATCCCTTTCTTGAATCCTGAATGGCCCGATATAATGTGGGTTTAACTTACCACGCTTCCCAAAGCGTGCTACACATTTCCAAGGTGAAACTTTTAACAACACCATATCACCCACTTCAAATTCCAAGGGTTTTCGTCTTTTGTTCGCATAACTCTTCTGTCGATTGTGTCACACCCGACCACGTAAAACAACAAAACGTGGCGGAAACGTCGGGGAGTGTTGTAACAGAATCATTATTTCACAACCATGGATTAAACAAATTTCGTTTTATTGAATTAAATGAGTTACAATGTCTTAACAATAAAGAAACATAACAAAATTAACTAGTCTTGCATCTTTTAATGTCACTAAGGCCTCGTCCAATCCTATGTGAGCATGCACCAATATCATCATCAAGTATCATCATCAAATATCATCTACTATTGTACCTGAAACACATGTGAAAATACGTCAGCATAAAAATGCCGGCGAGTACATAGGTTTTATGAAAAATAGGATCCATGACTTAGGTTTAAGAAAATGTTTAATCAAAAACTTGTCATGAATCCAGTTTAAGTGTTTGCTTTTATAAAACGTTTGAAAATCGATGATAGATATGTATAGTTAAAAGAATGATGTAAGGTTAAATGAATAACCAAGTAAAAATGAGTTTGTATAAAACAAACTGTTTTGTAAAACAATGTCTTGTGAAAAATATGTTATTTGTGTAAAAATGTATAAATCCAAATGAATGATTCAAATAACGCTACGCCATGTAATATAATACAAGCACTAATATATAGGAAGTACCAGTGGCGTATCCACCATGCTTGTATCACATTACACACGTCTCGTTACTCAAATCACTTACCCACATAAACCACCAATGTAAATTGCCCATGTCTAAACCGTTGTCGAATGTCAATCAAGTAATGTGTAAACAAAATGTCATGTATGGCAAGTGAAATATGTAATAACCAATCCATAGGTAAGAATGCACAAACAATGTACTAAGTATGCGACGGATGGACATACATAGCATGATACAAAGTATAAGATGTCTGGTAAAACGATGTACTATATATGCACACAATGGGCATACATAGCATGTGATGTAAAATGTACTAAGTATGACGAACATACATAGCATAAAATGTTATGTAAAACGATGTACTAAGTATGCACACAATGGGCATACATAGCAAAAACATAATGAAATCATGTACTAATAGTGTACTAATGAACATAGCAAGTATATGATATAAAAGCATGAAATCATGAAAGTAACAAGTAGGCACATGTGTTTCACCCCAAAATGTTTGAAAAACAGTAAAAGAGGGGTCTATGTACTCACTTGAGATTGCTTAGAAGTCTTAGGATAACCACCAAGCAATGCTAGAAGATCACGGAATCAAACGGCACCTATATAGGTATCTACATTAATAAACGGACCTATCGGAGGATCGGGTAGTACGAGGGTTCGTAAACCAAATAAGTATGGGAACTTATGTAATATGGTTTAACAAAGCCTACGTACTAAAACGAAACCTATCCTAAGTACTTTTGACCCGTTACGACCCGCTTAGGTAGCTTACGCTACTTTAACGCGTCGTTCGCGTAAAACGTGTTCGGAATGTCTAACTAGTCCTATGACAAGCAAGATATGCCTTAACATGTTTTATATTGTTGTTAAATCAGTTTAGATACCAAAACTTACGTTACATAGGCTTAAAATGAATTTTAGCGCAAAAAGGGTATTTTGGTAATTTACCTAAGGCATAGGAGCTACTTATCATACAACTACTTAAACGACGTGACCGTAAGGTATAACCTCGGAAGGTTATTGCCTATACAACTATGGTCACCTAATGTGTTTGGTCGGATCCTAAAGATCGACCAATGGGTCGGGTTCGTAAGCATAAGCGATTGATTAGATCGCTTACCTTTACGACCCTAAACAAGCACAAATATAAAAGCGACGAGCTAAACATGCTAGAACATGTTTAGTAAAGTTAGAAAACAGGTTCGGTATTAAAACAAACGGTTTTAATACCCTAGAGTAGTTTGGTTACAAAATACGCGAGAAAACGCATTTTGGCCAAAACTACGACTCGTCACTGAGCCTAGATAACGTGGTAATCAGTAGGTATACTCACTAGGGACTATAACCATCGTGATTACGCTCACGTTAGGAAGTTCAAACGAACTTCGCATTGACCATAAACTGGTCAAAGCAGAAAGTCAAACACAGTTTGACTTTAACGATAGAGACGAACGAAAAGAACGAAGGAATACTTACAAATGGTCCCCGCAAGCTTTGACCCGATTCACTCTCAGGTAGGAAGCAATTACTTCCACTTAGAGAGCAAGAATCAGATCAAATGTGAGGAAACCAAGTGAAAGCAAGTGGGTATTTATAGGAAATCCACAACCGTTAGGATCGTTCCTCGAAAATCGAGCTTGAATCTCAACCTTACACTTGGGCCCAAGGTATTAGAATACAATGGGAACATGAAAACCATCAAATGGTATTGAAAACAAGGGATTAAAACCATCAAAACAGCTGGAACAAGCCAGATTCAATGTTTCTACAATTCTGCTGATCTGGGGACTGCTTAAGGACACGTTTAAGCCCCGTTAACCCCATTTCAAAGCTTGCATTTCGGCTCATTTTTGACACGTTTAAGCCCCGTTAACCCCATTTCAAAGCTCTAAAATGAAGTTAAAGTATAGGGAACTTAAAATGTGCTCAAAAATATTCCGGATGTCGATTCGTTTGGCCGTATGATTGGGTTGTTCGGTTAATTACGACGGAAGTCGTAACGAACGCAAAAACGATCCAAATTGCTCGACGAATGGATTTTTCTCATGCCAAACACAAAGGCATAATATAAGGATGCTTACATAAAATTTTGGATGTCCGGAAGTATTCAGAACGTAAAATATGCGCGAAAATGCAAACTTATGCACTTTTTGACACTTTTAGTCCCTGAATGACCAAAAAGTTTATTTTAGCACACCGAACACCTCAAAGCCTATTTCTAAGCTATGTAAAGGATATTTAGGGTGTGTTTAACTTATGGCCATATTCCGGAATGTTCATTACAGTTCAAATTGACATACTTTCGCAGTTTGTCGAATTTAGTCCCTGTAAGCGAATAAACTTGATTTCGGCATACCAAACCATCCAAAACTTATTTCTAAGTTATGTAAGGGTTATTTAAGGTATGTTAAGCCTATTTCACTATTCCGGAGTTTTTGTTGCATTAAACTGGTTATATTTACGCATCAGATCGCGTGTAACCTTCCAGAAAGCGATTTAAGGCCCGAAATCGAACAAGAATCAATATGCGCAAACGATACACATATTTATACAAATCCCAAGTATGAAATACAATATTTCATTGGTTTGGCATTTGTTTGATGGTCGTGGTGACACAGGTATCACAGTCTCCCCTACTTTAGGAAATTTCGTCCCGAAATTTATTCGTAGGAGTCTATTTTGTGACTTTGTGTCAAATAACCACCAGAGATATGCAAGGGATAATCCTATCATTTCCTTAACGGACATTCTTCAGAAACGAAAATGAATGGACGGAGTCATTTTCAACAGATGCTTCCTCAGAAACAGAAATGAAAGGATAATCAAAAGGATATTCATTTCCTTCAACGGATATTCTTCAGAAGCGAAAATGAATGGAATGAGTCATTTTCCTCATCGGATTCTTCATCAGAACGGAAATGAAGGGATTAAACAAACGGATATTCATTTCCATCAACGGATATTCTTCAGAAGCGAAAATGAACGGAATGAGTCATTTTCCTCAACGGATTCTTTATCAGAACGGAAATGAAGGATAATCAACGGATATTCATTTCCATCAACGGATATTCTTCAGAAGCGAAAATGAACGGAATGAGTCATTTTCCTCAACGGATTCTTCATCAGAACGGAAATGAAGGATTAAACAAACGGATATTCATTTCCATCAACGGATATTCTTCAGAAGCGAAAATGAACGGAATGAGTCATTTTCCTCAACGAATTCTTCATCAGAACGGAAATGAAGGATTAAACAAACGGATATTCATTTCCATCAGCGGATATTCTTCAGAAGCGAAAATGAACAGAATGAGTCATTTTCCTCAACGGATTGTTCATCAGAACGGAAATGAAGGATTAAACAAACGGATATTCATTTCCATCAACGGATATTCTTCAGAAGCGAAAATGAACGGAATGAGTCATTTTCCTCAACGGATTCTTCATCAGAACGAAAATGAAGGATTAAACAAACGGATATTCATTTCCATCAACGGATATTCTTTCAGAAGTGAAAAATGAATAGCTAGTTCATTTTTCTTCAACGGGTGCTTCATCAGAATTGGAAATGAACAGGGTTCACTCTAGACGTATGACAAAACTCGCTGTGGTTTCTGTGCACTAAATTCCATAATTATGTACGCGCCCATAATTACGTAATTCCTTGCACAGTCCGCACAGTACATATCATAATGTGTAGGGGAAGAAAATCAAACCTGTAATGAGTGTGGCTAGACTACCATAGGGTCCTTTTTAATTAGATCGACAAATGATCACTTTATTTTGACCACCAAGGAGTCTTTTCAGCTATATCATTACATGATATTCCTAACCAGATTTTTGGATCAATCTGTTTAACTAGACCACTCAGGGGGTCTAATTATGGAATAGTACTTCATAACCCAAGGGACTCAATTCCAACGTAGAAGTCCATTAAGGATTTAAGATAGTACCTTTGGATATCCTACTATGAATCCTTTATACGAAGATATGGAAGATTCTATGAGGATTTGGATAACAAAATTTGGATCACACAAAACATAAAAAGGGAGCACATAAGCACATAATCACATAGTTGCTTAACTCAGTTATTAATTTGTTATCTTTGGACGCGGATACTTAAAGTACACCAGGAATCCAATCCGTGGATTTCATTTGGCACTTTAATCATTTTCAAGAATCTATCTATGAAGATAGAAAAAAAAATCTTAATAGGAATTCGGCTTTGTCCTTGTTGAATTTTAATGTACGTATTGAATCATACAGAGAATTTAATTAAGGACTCCGATGAATGTTACTCACCCACAAGGATCTAATTATGAGGATAGAAAGATCCTATATGGATTTTGGAATTTGTGTAACGAGAGGTGTTCCGACACCCTGCACTAGGCGTGCTTACGTCGATACACAAGGTAGAAAGTTCATGAAGTTGAGGCGCTAGATATGCCAAGGCGACATATGAAGCAGAAATTGAAGGTTAAGCAGCAGCAAGATTGTAACAGCTTTGCTTTGGATTGCAAAGCGGCACATGTTAACCAAATGTCCCCATCGTCCACTGTGGGTACACTTAAAATAGAGTATTTGATTATGATGATGACGGTGGCATTGATTGCACCAAGGAGCAGTTCCCTTATATAGCTTCATCCCTGAGGCGAGTCATGGTGGCAGCTAAATCAACGGTCCTCTTGAGTACGATGCCTATTCGCTGGGTAATTGCAGCACCAGGTTTAGACATTTGAGTATTGTTGCGATGAAGAGGCATCTTGAAGACAATGGAAGGCATAGGAGGAAACAAGCAAAAGATAGTCAAAAGAGAATGACAACGCATGAAGATTGTGACCATTTGTTTGTTACCAAAGGCAAACAAATGAGATAGTGACTAATCAAAGTAAGCGGGTCAATATAACGTATCGCGAAGACATGCTCGCCTATAAGTGGACACTCACCCCAAGAGTTCCCAGGTAAGAGTGACTGGTCCAATACTGCGGATTTGTACGAACACTCTAGCCTTAGACAGAAAACTCAGGGTACAGGCACCCACTCTTCCAGTTTGCACGTGTTCACATTATTTAGACCCAAACTTTGACGAAATTTTGAAAACTTAAAGGGTTCGAAACCTTATAACAAAGGGTTCAAAACCTAGTAATCAATCATCCTAGAACAGATGATTAGTTTTCAAAGCAGATCAAATTTATGTTCTTGTTGTGGTTGTCACCTAAGGATAAGTGACGGTATTGTTTTATGACTAAACGCAAGTAAACTCGCGTTAGGGTCCTAGGAAGGTTATAGTCTAGGTCAAAGCATTACTAATAACCTAATTCTCTACAACCATTAGCTCTGATACCAACTTTTCTGTCACACCCCGACCACGTAAAACAACAAAACGTGGCGGAAACGTCGGGGAGTGTTGTAACAGAATCATTGTTTCACAACCATGGATTAAACAAATTTCGTTTTATTGAATTAAATGAGTTACAATGTCTTAACAATAAAGAAACATAACAAAATTAACTAGTCTTGCATCTTTTAATGTCACTAAGGCCTCGTCCAATCCTATGTGAGCATGCATCAATATCATCATCAAGTATCATCATCAAATATCATCTACTATTGTACCTGAAACACATGTGAAAATACGTCAGCATAAAAATGCCGGTGAGTACATAGGTTTTATGAAAAATAGGATCCACGACTTAGGTTTAAGAAAATGTTTAACCAAAAACTTGTCATGAATCCAGTTTAAGTGTTTGCATTTATAAAACGATTGAAAATCGATGATAGATATGTATAGTTAAAAGAATGATGTAAGGTTAAATGAATAACCAAGTAAAAATGAGTTTGTATAAAACAAACTGTTTTCTAAAACAATGTCTTGTGAAAAATATGTTATTTGTGTAAAAATGTATATATCCAAATGAATGATTCAAATAACGCTACGCCATGTAATATAATACAAGCACTTATATATAGGAGGTACCAGCGGCGTATCCACCATGCTTGTATCACATTACACACGTCTCGTTACTCAAATCACTTACCCACATAAACCACCAATGTAAATTGCCCATGTCTAAACCGTTGTCGAATGTCAATCAAGTAATGTGTAAACAAAATGTCATGTATGGCAAGTGAAATATGTAATAACCAATCCATAGGTAAGAATGCACAAACAATGTACTAAGTATGCGACGGATGGACATACATAGCATGATACAAAGTATAAGATGTCTGGTAAAACGATGTACTATATATGCACACAATGGGCATACATAGCATGTGATGTAAAATGTACTAAGTATGACGAACATACATAGCATAAAATGTTATGTAAAACGATGTACTAAGTATGCACACAATGGGCATACATAGCAAAAACATAATGAAATCATGTACTAATAGTGTACTAATGAACATAGCAAGTATATGATATAAAAGCATGAAATCATGAAAGTAACAAGTAGGCACATGTGTTTCACCCCAAAATGTTTGAAAAACAGTAAAAGAGGGGTCTATGTACTCACTTGAGATTGCTTAGAAGTCTTAGGATAACCACCAAGCAATGCTAGAAGATCACGGAATCAAACGGCACCTATATAGGTATCTACATTAATAAACGGACCTATCGGAGGATCGGGTAGTACGAGGGTTTGTAAACCAAATAAGTATGGGAACTTATGTAATATGGTTTGACAAAGCCTACGTACTAAAACGAAACCTATCCTAAGTGCTTTTGACCCGTTACGACCCGCTTAGGTAGCTTACGCTACTTTAACGCGTCGTTTGCGTAAAACGCGTTCGGAATGTCTAACTAGTCCTATGACAAGCAAGATATGCCTTAACATGTTTTATATTGTTGTTAAATCAGTTTAGATACCAAAATTTACGTTACATAGGCTTAAAATAAATTTTAGCGCAAAAAGGGTATTTTGGTAATTTACCTAAGGCATAGGAGCTACTTATCATACAACTACTTAAACGACGTGACCGTAAGGTATAACCTCGGAAGGTTATTCCCTATACAACTATGGTCACCTAATGTGTTTGGTCGGATCCTAAAGATCGACCAATGGGTCGGGTTCGTAAGCATAAGCGATTGATTAGATCGCTTACCTTTACGACCCTAAACAAGAAAAAATCTAAAAGCGACGAGCTAAACATGCTAGAACATGTTTAGTAAAGTTAGAAAACAGGTTTGGTATTAAAACAAACAGGTTTAATACCCTAGAGTAGTTTGGTTACAAAATACGCGAGAAAACGCATTTTGGCCGAAACTACGACTCGTCACTGAGCCTAGATAACGTGGTAATCAGTAGGTATAGTCAGTAGGGACTATAACCATCGTGATTACGCTCACGTTAGGAAGTTCAAACGAACTTCGCGTTGACCATAAACTGGTTAAAGCAGAAAGTCAAACACAATTTGACTTTAACGATAGAGACGAACGAAAAGAACGAAGGAATACATACAAATGGTCCCCGCAAGCTTTGACCCGATTCACTCTCAGGTAGGAAGCAATTACTTCCACATAGAGAGCAAGAATCAGATCAAATGTGAGGAAACCAAGTGAAAGCAAGTGGGTATTTATAGGAAATCCACAA
Source organism: Helianthus annuus (assembly GCF_002127325.2). NCBI lineage: Eukaryota > Viridiplantae > Streptophyta > Magnoliopsida > Asterales > Asteraceae > Helianthus > Helianthus annuus. The sequence continues at coordinate 65,934,682 of NC_035441.2, forward strand.
CCGTTAGGATCGTTCCTTGAAAATCGAGCTTGAATCTCAACCTTACACTGGGGCCCAAGGTATTAGAATACAATGGGAACATGAAAACCATCAAATGGTATTGAAAACAAGGGATTAAAACCATCAAAACAACAGCTGGAACAGGCCAGATTCAATGTTTCTACAATTCTACTGATCTGGGGACTGCTTACGGACCGTAAGCACATGTCCATACGGTCCGTAAGGGACCTGCAGACCAGCACCTTTCAAAAATGACAATTTAGCCCCTGAACTTGCAAAACTTGCATTTCGGCTCATTTTTGACACGTTTAAGCCCCGTTAACCCCATTTTAAAGCTCTAAAATGAAGTTAAAGTACTAGGGAACTTAAAATGTGCTCAAAAATATTCCGGATGTCGGTTCGTTTGGCCGTATGATTGGGTTGTTCGGTTAATTACGACGGAAGTCGTAACGAACGCAAAAACGGTCCAAATTGCGCGACGAATGGATTTTTCTCATGCCAAACACAAAGGCATAATATAAGGATGCTTACATAAATTTTTGGATGTCCGGAAGTATTCAGAACGTAAAATATGCGCGAAAATGCAAACTTATGCACTTTTTGACACTTTTAGTCCCTGAATGACCATAAAGTTTATTTTAGCACACCGAACACCTCAAAGCCTATTTCTAAGCTATGTAAAGGATATTTAGGGTGTGTTTAACTTATGGCCATATTCCAGAATGTTCATTACAGTTCAAATTGACATACTTTCGCAGTTTGTCGAATTTAGTCCCTGTAGGCGAATAAACTTGATTTCGACATACCAAACCATCCAAAACTTATTTCTAAGTTATGTAAGGGTTATTTAAGGTATGTTAAGCCTATTTCACTATTCCGGAGTGTTTGTTGCATTAAACTGGTTATATTTACGCATCAGATCGCGTATAACCTTCCAGAAAGCGATTTAAGGCCCGAAATCGAACAAGAATCAATATGTGCAAATGATACGCATTTATACAAATCCCAAGTATGAAATACAATATTTCATTGGTTTGGCATTTGTTTGATGGTCGTGGTGACACAGGTGTCACAGATTGCGAGCTGCCTTGATGCGTTCTCGGATCTGCATGATCTTATCAGTTGTTTCTTGGACCAGTTCGGGACCAATCATCTGTCTGTCACCTGCATCTGCCCAGTATAACGGCGATCGACACTTGCGTCCATAGAGACCCTCGAACGGTGCAGCTTGGATGCTTGTATGGTAGTTGTTGTTATAGGAGAACTCAACCAAAGGCAGATGAGTATCCCAACTACAACCTAAATCCATTACACAAGCACATAGCATATCTTCCAACGTCTGAATAGTTCTCTCGCTCTGTCCATCCGTCTGCGGGTGGAATGCTATACTCAGATTCAACTGAGAACCAAAAGGTTCCTGAAAGGATTGCCAAATCCTTGACACAAACCATCCATCCATGTCCGATATTATCGAGATAGGCACTCCATGACGTGCAACAATCTTCCTTACGTAAAGCTCAGCTAGCTTACCAGTGTTATCCTTCTCTCTAATCGGCAAGAAGTGCGCAGACTTCGTCAATCGGTCCACGATTACCCAAATCGTGTCATAACCTCTGGGAGTTCTGGGTAACTTGGTTATGAAGTCCATAGAAATCTGCTCCCACTTCCACATGAGTATTTCTGGCTGTTATAGAAGACCTGAAGGCTTCTGATACTTAGCCTTCACTTTGGCAAAAGTTAAACATTTTCCAACGTAAGCAGCAACATCACCTTTCAGTCTTGGCCACCAAATATATTCCTTCAAATCTTGGTACATCTTGTCCGATCCTGGATGGATCGAGCACCTCGATTTATGTGCTTCATCGAAGATAACCTCTCGAAGACCACCAAAAAGCGGAACCCAAATACGTCCCATAAAATACAAGGTTCCTTCCTCGTTGGGTACCAACTTTTTCTCCATTCCTCTAAGGTATTCATCCTTAATGTTCTCTTTCTTAAGAGCTTCTTTTTGTGCAGCACGAATGCACAACGTGAGGTCCGTCTGAATAATCATCTCTAAAGCCCTAACCCTTATGGGCTTGATCCTTTCCTTTTGACTTAAGGCGTCTGCCACCACATTCGCTTTCCTGGATGATACTTGATTTCGCAATCATATTCGTTTAACAACTCAACCCATCGTTGATGTCTCATATTAAGCTCTTTTTGGTCGAATATGTGTTGAAGGCTCTTGTGATCCGTAAAAATAGTACATTGAGTACCATACAGTTAATGTCGTTAAATCTTCAAAGCAAACACCACTGCGCCTAACTCCAAATCATGCGTGCTGTAGTTCTTCTTATGGACCTTTAATTGGCGAGAAGCATAAACGATAACCTTTTGGATTAGCATTAGCACACAAGCCAATCCCTGATGCGAGGCGTCACAGTAGACCACGAAGTCGTCGGTGCCTTCGGGTAGGGATAATATAGGTGCGTCGCAAAGCTTATTCTTAAGCAGCTGAATTGCTTCTTCTTGTTTGTCTCCCCATTCATGCTTCTTATCCTTTTGAGTAAGGGAGGTCAGCGGTCGAGCGATCTTGGAGAAATCCTCAATAAACCTGCGATAGTAGCCTACCAAATCCAAAAACTGTCGGATCTCGGTTGGCGTCTTCGGAATTTCCCAGTTCTTGATTGCCTTGATCTTTGTGGGATCCACATGAATACCATTCTCATTTACCACGTGACCGAGGAACTGTAGTTCGCGTATCCAAAACTCGCACTTCGAGAACTTAGAGTAGAGATTCTCCTTCTTTAGCAGCTCTAAGATGCCTCTAAGGTGTTGCTCATGGTCTTCCTATGTCCGCGTATAGATCAAAATATTATCGATAAATACGATCACGAATTTATCGAGATATGGCTTGCAAACCCGATTCATCAAATCCATAAACACTACTGGCGCATTTGTCAACCCAAACGGCATCACTAGAAACTCGTAATGTCCATAACGAGTTCTGAAGGCAGTCTTCGGTATACTTTCTTCTTGAATCCGCAGCTGGTGATAACCTGCTCGAAGATCGATCTTGGAATAGTAACTTGATCCCTGAAGTTGGTCGAATAAATCATCAATCCTTGGCAAGGGATACCAATTCTTGATGGTTAACTTGTTCAGCTCCTGGTAGTCGATGCACATTCGAAAACCACTGTCCTTCTTCTTGACAAACAGTACTGGAGCTTCCCAAGGCGAGAAGCTTGGTCTTATAAAATCCCTTATCTAACAACTCCTGAAGCTGCGTTGACAACTCTTGCATCTCTGAAGGCGCAAGTCGATAAGGTTCCTTGGCTACAGGCGCGGGGCCTGGAACCAAGTCAATGTGGAACTCGACTTGTCATTGAGGAGGTAATCATGGCAAGTCTTTGGGAAAGACTTCATGATATTCCCTTACCACGAGGATGTCTTCGAGCTTTGGTTCTTCGGCCTCTTTGTCCACGACATGAGCTAAGAAGGCAACACATCCTTTACACAAAAACTTTTGTGCCTTCAAACAACTAATAATCCGTAGAGGCGTATCATGCTTCTCCCCATGAATCACGATCGTCTCTTCATTTGCCATCGGAATGCGGATGACCTTCTCATGGCATACAATCTCTGTGCGATTATTTGACAACCAATGTTGAACACTCTTCCACGAGCTTGGTTATTCTTTAGGCAATCCCGCTTGTAGTGCCCTACATCACCGCAACCAAAGCAACCTTGACCGCATCCATTACCAGTACCACCCTGATTGTTGTTATGGTTGCGTCCTTCTTGGTTGTTGTTATTATTTCCTCTGCGGTTTCCATTTCCCGCCTGGTTTTCATTTCCATTCTGGTTTCCATTACCCTCCTGATTTCTATTCCCATAACCATTTCCACCATGGTTACCATTACCATTTCCGCCTTGCCCTCCATTTCCGCGGCTGGTTCCATACCAGCATGTCTCATTAGAATGACCAACTTTCCCATAAGTTTCACATTTCCCAATTCTGCATCGACCAACGTGATGAAACTGACATACATCACACTTGGTCAGGGTGCCCATATATCCTTTCCTTTGTTCTCAGCATTTTTAGCACCAGCTTGTGTCTCGACTGGCGGATTTGCGTCCCTACGATTGTTGGCACTGTTATTGTTCGCACGAGTACCTTTCTTGAAATTCGAACAATTCCTTTTGTTTTCTCCAGATGACTCCACATGAGTCTCCTTCTTCTTTGGCTTAGAGATCGAAAACTTTCCCAATCTGATTGCCTCTTCAGTCCGTTCCACACTCAAATCGATTGCCTCAGTGATTGTTGGAGGCTTGGAAACAGTTACCATGCTGAGAATCTGAGGTGCCAAACCCCAGATGAAATGTTCTACCCTCTTGAACTCTGGTTCTAGCAAGTAAGCAACAACGCGAGACAAATCATGGAATCTTTGTGTCACACCCCCAAAATCCACCCGCGGAGTACCACCGCTTGGAGGCGTGACATGACCAGGATCAAGCCACCAATCATATTGAACATAGTATTTAAATAACAAAAGTAATCAATACAACCCATCACAATATAACTGGTGTTTAACAAAACATAATTTGAGTAGCGGAAGCATAAGTATGTAAACCCAAAGTAAATCATAAGTTCAAATGTTTAAACGTTTAACATGGCATCCACGATCCATGTCCCACAACGACCTGCTCCTCCCTGTGCAAGCTCCATATGTACCTAAGGTCCTGCAAGGCATGAAGCAGAGAGTCAACATCTAGTTGAGCGAGTTCACAGTTGAAGTTCGGTAATTGTAATAGTATGAGTAGCTTTATGTTCGTTCATTAAATCATGTATCGTATTAGTTTGCATCGCGGCCCTCTAGGCAGGTATGCGAAGATTAGGGGAAGTTTTCCCAAGTATTCTAGACTAGGTATATTTGTATCGCAGCCACCCGGCATGTGTGTGAAGTTTAGTGTATGGTTCGCAGCCATCCCAGGCATGTGTGCGAAGATTAGTCATATTATCGCAGCCAACCCCGGCGTGTGTGCGAAGATCAGTTCTATTAGTATCACTAGTCTAGTCGTATCTTATCAATAACCCTTCCTCACCCGAGGACCATATCATTAAGTTCCATTAGGTAGATAAGTACAAGTAAATCATCTAATCCCATTCCCACCCTGGGAACCCCATGCCTTGGCTGTGTGAACTCACCTTGGTTTGCTCGGCAGATACACAAAAGGTTTCTTGAACTAAGAGTGGTCAACCACGTCCTAACAGGGTTACCATACAAGTCAGGTTTTGACTCAAGCATAGCACATAGGTTTACACATAATCTAACAAATTATGTACACGTAATGATCATGGCAAACACGTATTGATCATAGAAATCACGTATCCCACCTTAGTAGTCAAGTTCATATCAAACTAACACTTGTACGAACCCGAAGATAAAGCCCAATAAACAGGCGGCCTAACCGACTGTGCGATCAGCACAAGTTGTGCGATCCACAATGGGTTGTGCGATTAGCCCTAAGCCCGGCCCAATAACATAAGTAGTCCAATAACATATCGGCCCAATTAAATAACGTATAAGTGGCTTGTGCGGTCCGGTTAACCTTGTATGATCCGGACAGCTTGTGCGATGGTGGTTTGGGCTTGTTCGGCCCAACAGCTTAACAACATTCAACATACGTGTGTGGCCCAACATCTTGTGCGATCGGCACCAGCTTGTGCGATCCACAAGATGTTGTGCGATCATGTATAACTCAACATAATGTGCGATTGGTCTTGTGCGTCCGGCTTGTGTGATCAGATCAGGTCTTGTATGACCTGATCTTGTGCGACCGAGAGGAACTTGTGTGCTTGACAACTTGTGCGATCGGTTAAAAGGGTTCCGAATATCATGCCTTATCGGTTACAAACATTCAAAGTTTCCAAGTTTACAATTTGTCAATCAACAGTTTCTATTCTAGCAATCATCGATCAAACAAGGTTGTTACAACCAATTCACATAAACCTAATCAAAGCATGAACACTAATCCATTGATTCACATGAACATGTAGCCGATTACATCATCATAACCCGATTCACTAGAACATCAACCAGCTAACAATCCGAATCATAGAAATATAACAGCGGATTAACATCTACATCAAACCGATTCATATGGACATTATATCAACTTACACATGTGGCCGGTTAATTTATTATCACATCATGATTCCTTGTACAACATATGATAACAGTGACTAATAAAAACCATAATCACTAAACAAGATCAACATATAGCAATATCCAATCATCCATCATACAACCAAAATAATAACAAAACACTAACCGGATGAAAGTAGAGATAGGTGATCCGAACAAGGGTCCTCGATGGAACGGGTGTGCTTGCCGTCGGGTTTGAGAGAGAGGATGAGAGAAAACTAGGGTTTTGTGTGATGTGTATTGGTAAAAGTGTGAGATGCTTACAACACCCTAATGTGTTATGCGTGTAAGGTGGGTGGGCCGAGCCCTCTATTGGGTCGCCTTTGGTCCATGTACAAGGTAAGGCCCGGATGGGTTTGTGCGATCGGGTGTAAGTGGTGTATTTGGGCCGATTGCATACATACATACATACAAGCCCAAATCAAACATAACATTCGTTTAATCAACAAAGTTCACATAAGCACGTAACGTTAAACAAAGTAGGTTCGAATTACGAGTTGTCACATTATCCTCAACTTAAAAGAAATTTCGTCCCGAAATTTGGTACGTACTCACTGAGGAAGCTAGTTAAGTTGCATGGTTTTCCTAGGGTGTCACATCCTCCCCCCGTTGATCTGGAATTTCATCCCGAAATTCCGTGGTAGCTTCATGTCACACCCCGACCACGTAAAACAACAAAACGTGGCGGAAACGTCGGGGAGTGTTGTAACAGAATCATTGTTTCACAACCATGGATTAAATAGTTTTGTTTTATTGAATTATTGAATTCAATGTTTTGGTACAATTTAAAATAAAACAAATAATTGTTTCTCAGTTTTAAGTCGCTAAGGCACAAGTCCATCCTATATGGAGCGTGCATCAACAATCATCACATAGCAGTACCTGAAACATATATGAAAATATGGTACGTCAGCATAAAAATGCCTGTGAGTAACATAGGATTTTGTGTATTAGATTCATGGCTTTAGATAATATGAGAAAAGGTTTTATGTTTTTCAAAATAGCCATGAATCTAATGTAAAAGTTTTGTTTCTGAAAATGTGTCGTTTTGGAAAACGGGTTTATAGTATAGACAAAAATATACTTTGGTTTTGAAAAGTTTGTACAAATAGTATATCATAGTATACTTTAGTTTTGAAATAGTTAAATGGATAGTATATCAAAATATACTTTAGTAATTAAAATAATAGTTTCGGTAGTATATCTCAAGTATACTTTGGTTTAAGAATAAAAGTATTGGTAGTATATCAAATTATACTTTGGTTTGTAAATAGCATATCAACTATGCTTTGGTTAAAAGTAGCATATCAACTATGCTTTAGATAGTATATCAAGATATACTTTAGTTTAAAATAACAAAGTTGGTAGTATATCAAACTATACTTTGGTAAACAGTAGCATATCAAACTATGCTTTGGTTTAAAAATAGCATATCAACTATGCTTTGGTTCAAATAACAAAGTGGGTGTGTTAAAACATATGTTGGATTTTTGTACATAGTATATCAAAATATACTTTGGTAGATCACATTTGAGAGCACATCAAACTGTACTTTTGTAGTATATCAACATATACAAAGAGAGTGTGATTTGGTATTCATTTAAGCCTTAGTGTATCAAACTACACTTTGGAGACTATAGAAATACCACGAAGGCAATTTCTATTGGTTAAAATTTGGTTTCTGACATTCCATACAACAGGAATGGGGTGTCTAGTCCTATAGCGCTATATCATACTACCAATCGGCTGGGTGAATGTATAAAAATGGTACAATCCAACAATTTGTTTATTAAGTTTTGCAAAATCAGTGTTTAAACTATAGGTAATTGTTTAATTTGTCAACAGAATATGTATTAAGCATGTGTAATCATATAGTTTAAAATCAGGAAAATAACAGATAGGCATATATGTTTCACCCCAAAACAATTGAAAACAGTAAAAGAGGGGACTATGTACTCACTTGAGATTGCAAGTATCCTTGATTAAGTGTCCTAACAAAGCTCGGGAAATCAAGGAATCAAGTGGCACCTAGTATGGATCACTATATTAAACAATCGGATCCTAAATCGGAAGATAGGATAGAATGAGGTTCTATAAATCAAATGAGTATTTGAACTCATATGGTATGATTTAATAGTCCCAACATTCTGATTGAAAGGCCTACCTAAGTGCTTTTGACCCGTTTCGACCCATTATGGTAACATAAGCCACTATAATGCGTCGTTAGCGTAAAACTATGTTCGGATGGTAATCTATGTGCTATGTCAAGTCTTACATGCCCAATTATCCCTAAACATGTTACTAAATCAGATTACTTGTCAAAAATATGTTCACATAATCAAAATACGGATTTTAGCTTCAAAAGGGCATTTTGGTCATTTCCTATGGGCATACAAGCTAACTAGCATACGACTAACCAATCCTATGTGATCATAAGGTATAACCTCAGTGGTTATTCCCTATGCAACTATGATCACTAACTAAGCTTGGTCGGATCTTAAAGATCGACCAAATGGGTCGGGTTCGAAAGGCTAAGCGGTTGTTTAGACGGCTTACCTTACGACCCTAAACAAGCACTAAACTAATAGTGTCGAGTTAAACATGTCAAAACATGTCTAACCTACTGATTTGGTATCAAAACAAAGTGTTTTGATACCCTAAAGTAGTTCCGAGGCAAAATGCGTGCTAAAACGCATTTTGACCGAAACTTTGACTCGACACTACAACTAGCTAACGTGGTAATCAGCGGTTATAATCACGAAGGATTATAACTATCGTGATTACAATCACGTGTCAAAGTTCAATTGAACTTTGACTTGACCAATTGATGGTCAAAACCGAAAGTCAAACTGTTGGCCAAACTGTTTGACTTTCTGCACTACATAAGGAAAAAGCAAGAAAAAGAATGAAAGAAGGCTCACAATAGTCCTTGCTATCTTTTCTACAAAGAAGACAAGTCCCAATTCAGATTGAGAGAGCTCCAAAGCAGAAGTAGAGAGGAATGAGATAGGAATGAGCAAATGAAACAATGAAAGTGTTGGCTATTTATACTTGAGGGAAGTTCATAGGATCACAACAAGTGTTTTGTTTAGCCATTAAGGAATAAATCCTAGCCATACAAGTGTAATAAGCAGGTACAAAGCCTTGGAGAGGTGGTAACTTGGTTACCACACAAAGAAATTGCAAGATTGGCCCCTGAATTTACAAACAGATGCTGAAAACACACTTTCTGCCCAGATGTGGCGCTCGCGTAGCGCGACGGCATAGGCAGGAGGGCTCGCGCTACGCTACGGTGTGTCTGATTCAGCAAAGTTTCAAAAATGGCAGAAATGGTCCCTGCACGCGTTTAAAGCCTTTTTCGATGCGTTTAAACCTCGTTAACCTCATTTCAAGGCTCTAAAATGAAGTTAAAGTATAGGGGACTCAAAACATGCTCAAAAATATCTCGGATGTCGGTTCGTTTGGTCGTACGATCACGTTGTTCGGTTAATTACGACGGAAGTCGTAACGAACGCAAAATCGATCCAAATTAAGCGACGAATGGAATTTTTGCATGGCGATCACTAAAATAAAAATATTTTAGTGTGTACAAAAATTTTGGATGTCCAGATGTGGTCAAAACGTAAGATATGCGCGAAAATGCAAACTTACGCCGTTTTTGACACTTTTAGTCCCTGAAAGATCACATAAGCATGTTTTTGCACACCGAACCACTTACAGCTTGTTTCTAAGCTATGATTAGGTTATATATGGTATGTTTAACTTATGATCAAGTTCCGGACTATTCGTTACCTTACGAATCGGTATAGTTTCGTAGTTTGACGCAAATAGTCCCTGCGATCGAATAAACTTGTTTTTGCCATACCAAACCTTTCAAAACTTATTTCTAAGTTATGTAAAGGTCATTTAAGGTATGTTAAGCCTATTTCACTATTCCGGAGTGTTTGTCACGCTAAACTGATTACGTTTACGCACCAGTGCGCATATAACTTTCCAGAAAGCGATTTAAAGCTCGGAATTGAACAAGAATTGATATGTGCAAAGGATACACATATTTATACAAATCCCAGGTATGAAACACAATGTTTCATAGGTTTGGCATTTGTTTGGTGTTCGTGGTGACACAGGTGTCACAGTCTCCCCTACTTTAGGAAATTTCGTCCCGAAATTTAATTCTAGAGGAAACTTGTGAAGACAACTGTGATCGTTTCGCTTTCAAATGAATCCTTCGTTTCCCAAGTAGAATTCTAGGTCACGTTTGGATTCTTAGCGAATCTGTTAACTGCCAAAATGTCCTTGTTGCAGTAATTAAAACATGGGGTTTCGAACAACGGATAGGAGAATGTTTCCTATGAAGACTATTATAGGAAACTTGTGTGTGCTTGAAATCAGAGTCGGAGATTACAAAATAAAATGTCATTGGCCAAGGTCCAGGACTTCTAGTAATTTAAATAACGCTACTTTCGCAATGTAATAAGGAACACTTATATATAGGAAGTACCAGCGGCGTATCCACCATGCCCTTTTTACATTGTTCCCGTCTCGTTATTCTTATCACTATAGGTCTTAACACATGACAAAACTTGCTGTGGTTTCTGTGCACTGAATTCCATAATTACGTATGCATCCATAATTACGTAATTCCTTGCACAGTCCGCGCAGTTCATCTCATAATGTGTAGGGTAAAATCAATCGAATAACCATGAAATGACTTGACTAGATCACCAAAAGATCTTTTTAATTAAATCAACGAACGATCTTTTTAACTAGATCAACACATGATCTCCTTATCTAGATCGTCGTATGATCTCTTTAAATAGACCACTTAAGGGATCTTTATAACTCGGAACCAAATAATCGTTTTGAATCAGTACTTTGGAATCCAAGGTTCTTACTATTTGCATAGAAGCCCCTTAAGGATTTAAAACAGTACTTTGAGTATCCTTCTGAGAATCTAACATATGAAAATACGAAAGATTCCACCAGGACTTAGATAACGAGCTTTGGAGTTACACATAAACACAAAATCACCAAATTGTGTATTCGTTAATTTAGTTATTAGCTCGTTTGTGAATTAATGTATTTTGAAGTACACTAGAAATCCACTCACGGACTTCAATTAGTACATAAAACATCCTCACGGATCTACTATGAAAATAGGAAGATCTTATAAGGATTTGGAATTTGTTTCTGTCGTTTTATAACAGTCGTATTAGGATAAATAAAGAATCCAATTAAGGACTTACGATAGCACCTTTATCAAATCAAAGATTTGAAATGGTACTTCAAGTATCTGATTAAGGATTGCACCTGTACTTTGTTTCTTAAAAGAAACTAGTACTTAGGATTTTTGGGGAGATCACAAATGATCATAGAATGAAGGAACGATACGAGTAGTTTGTTCTGGAAAGAACATGGTTCTTTGGTGTCGGTATTGTAGGGGTATGCCAACACACAATCGGATCAGTTTTGGAAATAAAATTTGGAACAACCATTTTATTTATAATAACTGAATTGTCTCAAATGTCAAAAGATAACAACAAAGGAAATACAAAAGACTAATTGTTCACTGCTGCATTGTCATTTGCATTTGCCTCGTTTATGTTAAATGCTCGTCCGCGCGCTGGATTTGCATTAATAAGTCTCGGGCAATTGTTCCGGTAGTGAGTAAGATCACCACAGTTATAGCACGATCCAGGTGGAAACTGTGCTTAAACAGCAGCAGGATTTACAGCATTTTGGTTTTGGATAACATGGCGACATGTATTGACCAAATGTCCCAATCGCCCGCAGTGGGTACACTTCTGACACGGTGTCTGATTCACATGATGATGGTTGCATTTGTTGCACAAGGGTGCAGTACCAATATAGTTCTTCCTAGCACGAGGCTGTGCTGGCTGATTTGGTGCAACCTGATCATTCTGAGCGACTACTGCGAAGTTTTGTGAAGCCTTACGCTTCTTCGACTTCTTAGAGGACTCGGTCTGTTTATCCTTTGGTTTATCTTGTGCTGTCTTGTCAGATGGTTTCGGATCGCCTTTTCGGAAAAGCTTACCCTTCCTGATTTGAGACTCAGTCAGGGTAGCAGATAGTTCAATGGCTTGTCTGACGGTAGTAGGGTTACTGCCAGTAACAATATCCTGAACTGGATCAGGAAGGCCATCGATGTATCTTTCAATTGCCTTATCCAAAGGCGTAACCATGGTAGGACACAACAGACTCAATTCCTCGTAACGATCAGTGTAGGCTCGATGTTCACCGCTGTCTTGTTTGAGATCATCAAATTCCCGTTCCAAAGCCCTAAGCTCATGACGAGGACAGAATTCCTTCATCATTAGAGCCTGAAGCTCTTCCCAGGTTTGTGCCATTGCTACATCGGCACCTCGATCCCTCATTATGCCATTCCACCATGTGAGTGCTCTTTTCTGGAATACACTTGACGCAAACTCAACTTTTCGCTCGTTTGGGCATTGTACATGACGAAACGTGCTTTCGAGACTCTCAAACCACTGTAGGAGCCCCGTGGCCCCTTCAGACCCAGTAAATGTGAGTGGCTTAGCTGAGTTGAATGTCTTAAAGGTACACTGAACATTGTTATTGTTATTGTTTGCCTGATTTATCTGGGCGATAAGGTTCGGGAGTACAGCAGCGAATTGCTGAGCGATTAAGGCTGCCAAGGCGGCATCCTGAGCTGGATCACGTCGAGGAGGCATATTCTAAAAGAGCAAGGAAACATGAGGGAAAATCGAGCGAGATGCTATTGGATATTCAAAACTAGATGTTAAGAATATCGACAAGGCATAAGGATTGTGACCATTTGTTCGTTACTTAAAACAAACAAACGACACTGTGACAAATCAAAGTAAATGGGTCAACATAATGTATCACTGAAGACATGCTCGCCTATAAGTGAACACTCACCCCAAGAGTTCCCAGGTAAGAGTGTCTGGTCCGATACTGCGGATTTGTACGAACACTCTAGCCTTAGACAGAAAACTCAGGGTACAGGCATTCACTCTTCCAGTTTGCACGTGTTCACATTATTTAGACTCAAACTTTGACGGGATTTTGAAAACTCAAAAGGCACAAAGCTAAAGATGAATCAAACTGGAAGGGTTCAAAACCTTATAACAAAGGGTTCAAAACCTAGAAATCAATCATCCAAGGATAGATGATTAATTTTCGAAGCGGATTTGTTATTGTGTTCTCGTTGTGGTTATCACCTAAGGATAGGTGACATGTATTGTTTTAAGACTAAACACAAGATAACTTGTGATAGGGTCCTAGGAAGGTTATAGTCTAGGTCAAAGCATTACTAATAACCTAATTCCCTATAACCATTGGCTCTGATACCAACTTTTCTGTCACACCCCGACCACGTAAAACAACAAAACGTGGCGGAAACGTCGGGGAGTGTTGTAACAGAATCATTGTTTCACAACCATGGATTAAATAGTTTTGTTTTATTGAATTATTGAATTCAATGTTTTGGTACAATTTAAAATAAAACAAATAATTGTTTCTCAGTTTTAAGTCGCTAAGGCACAAGTCCATCCTATATGGAGCGTGCATCAACAATCATCACATAGCAGTACCTGAAACATATATGAAAATATGGTACGTCAGCATAAAAATGCCTGTGAGTAACATAGGATTTTGTGTATTAGATTCATGGCTTTAGATAATATGAGAAAAGGTTTTATGTTTTTCAAAATAGCCATGAATCTAATGTAAAAGTTTTGTTTCTGAAAATGTGTCGTTTTGGAAAACGGGTTTATAGTATAGACAAAAATATACTTTGGTTTTGAAAAGTTTGTACAAATAGTATATCATAGTATACTTTAGTTTTGAAATAGTTAAATGGATAGTATATCAAAATATACTTTAGTAATTAAAATAATAGTTTCGGTAGTATATCTCAAGTATACTTTGGTTTAAGAATAAAAGTATTGGTAGTATATCAAATTATACTTTGGTTTGTAAATAGCATATCAACTATGCTTTGGTTAAAAGTAGCATATCAACTATGCTTTAGATAGTATATCAAAATATACTTTAGTTTAAAATAACAAAGTTGGTGGTATATCAAACTATACTTTGGTAAACAGTAGCATATCAAACTATGCTTTGGTTTAAAAATAGCATATCAACTATGCTTTGGTTCAAATAACAAAGTGGGTGTGTTAAAACATATGTTGGATTTTTGTACATAGTATATCAAAATATACTTTGGTAGATCACATTTGAGAGCACATCAAACTGTACTTTTGTAGTATATCAACATATACAAAGAGAGTGTGATTTGGTATTCATTCAAGCCTTAGTGTATCAAACTACACTTTGGAGACTATAGAAATACCACGAAGGCAATTTCTATTTGGTTAAAATTTGGTTTCTGACATTCCATACAACAGGAATGGGGTGTCTAGTCCTATAGCGCTATATCATACTACCAATCGGCTGGGTGAATGTATAAAAATGGTACAATCCAACAATTTGTTTATTAAGTTTTGGAAAATCAGTGTTTAAACCATAGGTAATTGTTTAATTTGTCAACAGAATATGTATTAAGCATGTGTAATCATATAGTTTAAAATCAGGAAAATAACAGATAGGCATATATGTTTCACCCCAAAACAATTGAAAACAGTAAAAGAGGGGACTATGTACTCACTTGAGATTGCAAGTATCCTTGATTAAGTGTCCTAACAAAGCTCGGGAAATCAAGGAATCAAGTGGCACCTAGTATGGATCACTATATTAAACAATCGGATCCTAAATCGGAAGATAGGATAGAATGAGGTTCTATAAATCAAATGAGTATTTGAACTCATATGGTATGATTTAATAGTCCCAACATTCTGATTGAAAGGCCTACCTAAGTGCTTTTGACCCGTTTCGACCCATTATGGTAACATAAGCCACTATAATGCGTCGTTAGCGTAAAACTATGTTCGGATGGTAATCTATGTGCTATGTCAAGTCTTACATGCCCAATTATCCCTAAACATGTTACTAAATCAGATTACTTGTCAAAAATATGTTCACATAATCAAAATACGGATTTTAGCTTCAAAAGGGCATTTTGGTCATTTCCTATGGGCATACAAGCTAACTAGCATACGACTAACCAATCCTATGTGATCATAAGGTATAACCTCAGTGGTTATTCCCTATGCAACTATGATCACTAACTAAGCTTGGTCGGATCTTAAAGATCGACCAAATGGGTCGGGTTCGAAAGGCTAAGCGGTTGTTTAGACCGCTTACCTTACGACCCTAAACAAGCACTAAACTAATAGTGTCGAGTTAAACATGTCAAAACATGTCTAACCTACTGATTTGGTATCAAAACAAAGTGTTTTGATACCCTAAAGTAGTTCCGAGGCAAAATGCGTGCTAAAACGCATTTTGACCGAAACTTTGACTCGACACTACAACTAGCTAACGTGGTAATCAGCGGTTATAATCACGAAGGATTATAACTATCGTGATTACAATCACGTGTCAAAGTTCAATTGAACTTTGACTTGACCAATTGATGGTCAAAACCGAAAGTCAAACTGTTGGCCAAACTGTTTGACTTTCTGCACTACATAAGGAAAAAGCAAGAAAAAGAATGAAAGAAGGCTCACAATAGTCCTTGCTATCTTTTCTACAAAGAAGACAAGTCCCAATTCAGATTGAGAGAGCTCCAAAGCAGAAGTAGAGAGGAATGAGATAGGAATGAGCAAATGAAACAATGAAAGTGTTGGCTATTTATACTTGAGGGAAGTTCATAGGATCACAACAAGTGTTTTGTTTAGCCATTAAGGAATAAATCCTAGCCACACAAGTGTAATAAGCAGGTACAAAGCCTTGGAGAGGTGGTAACTTGGTTACCACACAAAGAAATTGCAAGATTGGCCCCTGAATTTACAAACAGATGCTGAAAACACACTTTCTGCCCAGATGTGGCGCTCGCGTAGCGCGACGGCATAGGCAGGAGGGCTCGCGCTACGCTACGGTGTGTCTGATTCAGCAAAGTTTCAAAAATGGCAGAAATGGTCCCTGCACGCGTTTAAAGCCTTTTTCGATGCGTTTAAACCTCGTTAACCTCATTTCAAGGCTCTAAAATGAAGTTAAAGTATAGGGGACTCAAAACATGCTCAAAAATATCTCGGATGTCGGTTCGTTTGGTCGTACGATCGCGTTGTTCGGTTAATTACGACGGAAGTCGTAACGAACGCAAAATCGATCCAAATTAAGCGACGAATGGAATTTTTGCATGGCGATCACTAAAATAAAAATATTTTAGTGTGTACAAAAATTTTGGATGTCCAGATGTGGTCAAAACGTAAGATATGCGCGAAAATGCAAACTTACGCCGTTTTTGACACTTTTAGTCCCTGAAAGATCACATAAGCATGTTTTTGCACATCGAACCACTTAAAGCTTGTTTCTAAGCTATGATTAGGTTATATATGGTATGTTTAACTTATGATCAAGTTCCGGACTATTCGTTACCTTACGAATCGGTATAGTTTCGTAGTTTGACGCAAATAGTCTCTGCGATCGAATAAACTTGTTTTTGCCATACCAAACCTTTCAAAACTTATTTCTAAGTTATGTAAAGGTCATTTAAGGTATGTTAAGCCTATTTCACTATTCCGGAGTGTTTGTCGCGCTAAACTGATTACGTTTACGCACCAGTGCGCATATAACTTTCCAGAAAGCGATTTAAAGCTCGGAATTGAACAAGAATTGATATGTGCAAAGGATACACATATTTATACAAATCCCAGGTATGAAACACAATGTTTCATAGGTTTGGCATTTGTTTGGTGTTCGTGGTGACACAGGTGTCACACTTCAGCCTCAGTAGTAGGTGTATTGTTCGCGAACAATTGAGGATATTTTTGCTTCATTTCATCTTCACGTTCCCAGGTGTACTCTGGGCCACGACGGGAGTTCCAACAAACTCGAACAAGAGGGTTTCTCTTGTGCTTGAGGACCTTAACATCCCGGTCCGTGAATTCAACTGGTTCCTCGACGAAGTGCAACTGTTCATCGATAGTGAGCTCTTTCAAAGGAATTATGTGGGTCTCATCTGACAAGCATTTCTTCAGATTCGACACGTGGAAAACGTTGTGAACTGCCCCGAGTTCTGCTGGTAGGTTTAGTCGGTAGGCTACTTTGCCTATTCTTTCTATGATCTCGAACGGTCTGACATACCGCGGATTGAGTTTGCCCCGTTTACCAAAACGTACCACACCCTTCCAGGGTGAGACTTTAAGTAAAACCCGGTCCCCGACCTGAAATTCCAGAGGTTTCCTACGCTTATTGGCGTAACTCTTCTGACGGTCACGAGCCGCCGCCATGCGTTGCCGTATCTGTGCAATCTTTTCCGTGGTGTCCACTATAAGTTCTGGACCCGTGATCGAACTATCCCCCACCTCTGCCCAACAGAGAGGTGACCGGCATTTACGCCCGTACAATGCCTCGAATGGAGCGGCTTGGATGCTGGTGTGATAACTGTTATTGTACGAGAACTCCACCAAAGGGAGATGCTTTTCCCAGCTGTTGCCGAAATCAATAACACATGCTCGAAGCATGTCTTCTAGGGTTTGAATCGTGCGCTCAGACTGTCCATCCGTCTGAGGGTGATAAGCCGTTCTCATATCTAACCGAGAGCCAAAAGCCTTGTGCATTGCTTGCCATAGCTCTGAAGTGAATCGTGCATCGCGATCCGAAATGATAGAGGTGGGCACCCCGTGCCTTGAGACTACTTCCTTCAAGTATATGTCTGCTAGTGTGGAAAACTTGTCTGTTTCTTTGATTGCCAGGAAATGAGCAGACTTGGTGAGTCGATCCACGATCACCCAAATAGTATCGTTTCCACGTTGAGATCTAGGCAGGCCTGTAACAAAATCCATGGAAATTTCCTCCCATTTCCACTGTGGTATCTTCGGTTGCTGAAGTAAGCCTGCTGGTTTCTGATACTCTGCCTTGAGTTTTGCACAAGTCAAGCACTTGCTGACGTAGGTAGCGATGTGGGCCTTCATGCTAGGCCACCAATACGTTGTTCTGATGTCGTGGTACATTTTATCCGACCATGGATGTACCGAGTAGCGAGACTTGTGAGCTTCGTCCATTACAAGCTCGCGTAAGTTGCCATAAAGTGGGACCCAAATATGCCCCGTTACATAATAGGCGCTGTCTTCCTTCTTTTCTAACCGTTGCCGTGAGCCGCGTAGGGCTTTAGCCCTGACGTTTTCCGGTTTCAATGCTTCTACCTGAGCATCTCGTATCTGTGCAGGAAGACTAGACTGAATAGTAAGCTGTAGTGCTCGCACGCGTCTAGGTAGAGTGTCTTTCCGACTGAGGGTGTCAGCCACAACATTGGCTTTGCCTGGATGGTACTTGATGGTACATTCATAATCGTTAAGTAATTCAACCCATCGACGTTGACGCATGTTCAATTCCTTCTGTCTGAAGATATGCTCAAGACTCCTGTGATCGGTGTAAATAGTGCACTTGGTACCGTACAGGTAGTGTCGCCATATCTTGAGCGCGAAAACAACAGCTCCCAGCTCTAAATCGTGCGTCGTGTAGTTCCGTTCGTGAACCTTGAGTTGGCGTGAAGCGTAAGCAATGACCTTGTCGCGCTGCATTAACACACATCCAAGACCCTGGATGGATGCATCACAGTAAAGCACGAAGTCGTCCATGCCCTCTGGCAATGAGAGGATAGGTGCACTGCAAAGTCTATCCTTTAAGTGCTGAAAAGCAGTTTCCTGAGTGTTGCCCCAACGGTAGGTGACACCCTTCTGTGTCAGTAGTGTAAGCGGCTGAGCAATCTTTGAGAAATCCTTGATGAATCGTCTGTAATATCTTGCCAAACCCAAGAATTGGCAGATTTCCGTTGGCGTACGCGGTGCAGGCCAGTTCCTGATCGAATCTACCTTGGATGGATCAACATGGATCCCATCCTTGTTTACTACGTGGCCTAGAAAGTGGACTTCACGAAGCCAGAAGTCACATTTCGAAAACTTGGCGTACAGCTGTTCTGACCGAAGAAGTTCCAAGATAAGTCGTAAGTGCTGCTCGTGCTCCTCCTGACTCTTGGAGTAGATCAGGATGTTGTCAATGAAAACAATCACAAACTTGTCTAGGTAGGGTTTGCACACCCTATTCATAAGGTCCATAAATACGGCAGGCGCGTTCGTTAAGCCGAATAGCATGACAAGAAACTCGTAGTGGCCGTATCGAGTTCTGAATGCTGTCTTGGAGGCGTCCTCAACCCGGACTCTCAGTTGATGGTAACCCGATCTCAGATCAATCTTTGAGAAGTAGCTCGACCCTTGCAACTGGTCGAATAAGTCATCGATACGTGGAAGAGGATAACGGTTCTTTACCGTCACCTTGTTAAGTTCTCGGTAGTCAATGCACATCATCAAGGTACCGTCCTTCTTTTTCACAAATAACACTGGAGCTCCCCAAGGCGAAGAGCTAGGACGAATAAAGCCCTTTTCCAAGAGCTCCTGTAGCTGCTTTGACAGTTCTTCCAGTTCAGTTGGAGCTAAACGATACGGTGCTCGAGCTATGGGTGCCGCTCCTGGAGCGAGTTCGATTTGAAATTCGACCTGGCGATGAGGCGGTAGACCAGGTAAATCTTCAGGAAACACCTGAGGAAAGTCGCGTACAACTGGAATGTCCTCCAATTTCTTTTCCTTCGCTGATGCATCAGTAACGAGTGCCAAAATAGCGGTGTGACCCTTCCGCAAACATTTCTGAGCCTTCAAGAAAGAGATGATGCTAACCACAGTACCACTCTTGTCGCCTTGAACTTCGATAGGTTCTTGACCAGAACGGGAAATACGAATGATCTTCTCGCTGCATAAGATTTCTGCCTGATGTTGGGATAACCAATCCATCCCAATAACTGTCACACCCCGACCACGTAGAACATACAAAACGTGGCGGAAACGTCGGGGAGTGTTGTAACAGAATGAATTGTTTCAAATCCATGGCAATTGAAGTTTCGTTTTATTAATCAAACATGAAAGTTTACATTGTTTTATACAAGAACCAAAGAGTACATAACATAAATTAACTAGTTCTTGTCTCGTTTTAAGTCACTAAGGCACAGGTCCGCCTAAGTATGTCTTGATAAGTCCTATGCATCATCTCCTGAAAACACATGTGAAAATAGGTACGTCAGCATAAAAATGCCTGTGAGATACATTGGTTTTGTGAAAACGGAATTCATGACTTATGTTTGAGAAAATGTTTAGTCATGAACCTTGTAATTTGCTTTGTCTTGTAAATCATTTGAAAAACGATAAGATCGGATGATATGTATAAATAAGAGAACACTGTATGGTTAAACGGATAACCATGTAAAATGTGCTTGTATAAGATAAGTCGTTTGTAAAACAATGTCTCGTGAAAAGTGTGTTATTTGTATAAAATGTCATATGTCTCAAATTGTAATGATTCAAATAACGCTACGATATGTAATACCATACAAACACTTATATATAGGAAGTACCAACGGCGTATCCACCATGCTTGTATTATATTACACACGCCTCGTTACTTAATCACTTACTCAAACCAAACCATCAAGATGAAATGTTTAACAATCGTGGAAATGTTTATGTATAGTCAAATGTCTATTGTCAAATGTAAATCATGTCAACGGATACGACTGGTTTACACGGTTCAATGGTTACAAACGGTTCATAAAATCGGAGGGTTAAGACGGTTCACATAGTCAAATGGTTACAACGGTTCAAAATGTAGTATAATGTGTTCATATGCTGGATGAGCATATGCAACAGAAATGCAATGTAAAACAATGTACTAAGTACGCACACAATGGGCATACATAGCATGTAATGCAAAGCAATGTACTAAGTACGCACACAATGGGCATACATAGCATGTAATGTAAAGCAATGTACTAAGTACGCACACAATGGGCATACATAGCATGTAATGTAAAGCAATGTACTAAGTACGCACACAATGGGCATACATAGCATGTAATGTAAAGCAATGTACTAAGTACGCACACAATGGGCATACATAGCATGAAATGTAATGTAAAGCAATGTACTAAGTACGCACACAATGGGCATACATAGCATGAACACAAAGAAATCATGTATCATATTTGTACTATCGAACATAGCAAGTATATGATGTGAAAACCGGAAAGCATGAAAGTAACAAGTAGGCACATGTGTTTCACCCCAAAATAGTTTGGAAAACAGTAAAAGAGGGGTTCAATGTACTCACCTGAGATTGCTTTGTAGTTCTCGTATAATGACCAAATAATGCTAGAGATCACGGAATATCACACGGCACCTAATAGGTAGCTATATTAATATACCGGACCAAAATCGGAAGGATCGGATAGTATGCGGGTTCGTAAACCAAACGAGTATGTAGACTCATGTAATATGGTTCAACAAAGCCTACATACTAAAATGAAACCTAACCTAAGTGCTTGCGACCCATTACGACCCGTTTAGGTAGCTTATGCTACCTTACGCGTCTTTCGCGTAGAACGCGTCTAGAACGCCTAACATCGTGACCACAAGGTATAACCTCGGAAGGTTATAGCTATGGTCACCTAATGTGTTTGGCCAGATCCTAATGATCGACCAAATGGGTCGGGTTCGAAAGTATAAGCGATGGTTTAGATCGCTTACCTTACGACCCTATATATGCACTAAACTAAAAGTGACGAGCTAAGCTTGTTAGAACATGCTTAACTAAGTTTAGAAAACAGGTTTGGCATCAAAACAAATGGATTTGATGCTCACGAGTAGTTTGGTTACAAAATATGCAAGAATGCGCATTTTGGCCGAAACTACGACTCGTCACTGAGCCTAGATAACGTGGAAATCAGTAGGTATAGTCACTGCGGACTATAACCATCGTGATCACGCTCACGTTATGAAGTTCCAACGAACTTCGCATCGACCATAAACTGGTCAATGCAGAAAGTCGAACATTGTCACACCCCCAAAATTCACCACGCGGAGTACCACCGCTTGGAGGCGTGACATGACCAGGATCAAGCCATCAATCATATTGAACATAGCATAACATAAATAAAGTAGTTCGTAAAACCTCATTCAATACAATTGATGTTTCAAAACAATCATAGTATCAGTAGCGGAAGCATAAGTAATTAACCCAAGTAAACCATAAGTTCAATTATTCGAAATGTTTAAACATAGCGTTCATAATCCACTGCCCACAACGTCCCGCTCCTCCAGTGCAAGCTCCATAAGTACTTAAGGTCCTGCAAGGCATGCAGCAGATAATCAACAAACTAGTTGAGCGAGTTCACAGTTTAAAGTTCAATATCGTATAGTGTGAGTAATGGTTTAATCGTTACGTTCCATATGATTAGTTCCATCGCGGCCTCCCAGGCAGGTGTGCGAAGATTGGGTTCGTATAGTTCGCGACCATAGTCTTTACCGACCAGGGTGTGTGCGAAGGCGGTTAATCAATTCGCGACCATAGTCTTTACCGACCAGGGTGTGTGCGAAGGCAGTTGAGTAGTTCGTTCGCAACCATAGTCTTTACCGACCAGGGTGTGTGCGAAGGCAGTTCGTAAGCATCAACAGTTTAATCGTTCGTTATAATATCAAAGTATGCACAAGTAATCATCCAACCCATTCCCACCCTGGGAACCCATGCCTTGGCTCGTGTGAACTCACCTTGGTTTGCTCGGTATGCTAGGTTATGCACTCACAAGTAATTAATCACGTCCTATTGTATGCACGTATAACAAATCAGTTCATGTTCGCAATGATACGCATGCAATTTAATGTTCATATAGCAGTCAGTTTGCATATCGGCACAACACGTAATATTGCACGTATACAAATGTTAACGTTCATCAAGCATGGCATGCCAAATAAATCAAGCATATAATTCCATCTTTCAAAGTAGGTTCATAAGTCCCTAGTATCTTTCGGATCCAGCTATTATCTTTCGACAACAGTTATCACAATTATCCTTCGGGCCGAATGTTATGTTTCGGACCAATGTCATCTTTCGGTCAAAGCTATCTTTCGGTCCAAACTATCTTTCGGTCAAAGTTATGGTTCGGTCAAAGCTATCCTTCGGTCAAAGCTATCCTTCGAAGGACATATATCTTTCGGTCTCAACTATGTTTCGACTAACAAGTATCTTTCGGTCACCACTATGTTTCGAGTAACTACCATCCTTCGACAAGTAACAGTTACGTTTACACAAAGTTTCCAAGTTTATCCGATTATCAATTAACACAAATTTCACAAATCAGCCAACATCAACAAGATCAAACAAGCATGATTCCCATGTTTATCAAGAACCCTAATCTGAATAACAAGATCATCCAAACTATCCAATTTACACATAGGTGCCGATTACATAAACATGTCCGATTGCAATATTCGGCCGATTATAAACCTGATTAACATAAACATCTTAACAACCATGACAATTCAATCCAATTACATTTGCTAAGCCTACCATATCCGATTCATAACAACATACCAACATATTGCAATACTAACATACATATCCGGTTATCATAGCCGATCCACAAAACATTATCATTGAACATCATCAAAACAGATCCGACTAACATACTAACAATATATTGCAAGACAATTTATTAATCACGAAATCAAAGCATCATAAACAACATCACATACTAACCGGAAATCTGGATTATGGAAGGAAATCCTTCGAACAGAGAGTAGGTTTGCTATATGCCGTCACACACACGCAAGGGAACTAGGGTTTTTTTTTTTTTTGAAACTACTGCCGGTTTACATGCATCACGTATATAAATCGTTTCACAGGAATGGGCCAAGCCCATTAGAAAGGCTGGGCCGAAAGATGTCGAAGGATGGAGTCTTTGGTCGAAGGATATGTTTCGAGATCCTTCGAACCGGAAGCTGATCCTTCGAGTCGAAGGATATGTTTCGAGATCCTTCGAACTGTGTGCCATGCTTCGTGATCTAGACTAAGTGTTTTTAGACCAAGTGTTTTCAATAATAATTCTAATATTATATTCTACCACAGCAAGTAATCACATATGGCAAAACGACAATACGTTTCATTAAACTACATCGCGTACAATTTCAAGTCCACAATCCAAACAACTAAACAGTCAAAGTCAACGCGCATTTAATGCGAAAGTGAAAGTCAGAAACTCGAGTTGTCACATTATCCCCAACTTAAAAGAAATTTCGTCCCGAAATTTGGTACGCACTCACTGAGGAAGGTAGGCAAGTTACATCGTTCACTGGTTTTCCTGGGGTGTCACATCATCCCCCCGTTGATTTGGAATTTCGTCCCGAAATTCAGTAGTAGTAGCTTCAGCCTCAGAAGTGGATGCATTGGTTTCGAATAGCTGGGGGTACTTTTCTTTCATCTGATCTTCGCGTTCCCAGGTATACTCTGGGCCACGCTGGGAGTTCCAACGAACTCGAACAAGAGGGATTCTCTTGTGTTTGAGGACCTTAACATCCCGGTCCGTGATTTCAACTGGTTCCTCGACGAACTGCAACCGCTCGTCGATAGTGAGTTCCTTAAAAGGAACTATAAGGGTCTCATCTGACAGGCACTTCTTCAGATTTGACACGTGAAATACATTGTGAACTGCACCGAGTTCAGCTGGTAGGTTTAATCTGTAGGCTACTTTGCCAATCTTTTCTAAGATTTCGAATGGTCCGACGTACCGCGGATTCAGTTTGCCTCGTTTACCAAATCGAACCACACCCTTCCAGGGTGAAACTTTCAATAAAACCCGGTCCCCGACCTCAAATTCCAATGGCTTTCTACGCTTGTCCGCGTAGGCTTTCTGACGGTCGCGTGCTGCCGCCATGCGTTGTCGTATCTGCGCAATCTTTTCTGTGGCGTCCACTACAATGTCTGGACCCGTAATCTGACTATCCCCCACCTCTGCCCAACAGAGAGGTGACCGGCATTTACGTCCGTATAATGCCTCAAATGGAGCGGCTTGAATGCTGGTGTGGTAACTGTTATTGTATGAAAACTCCACTAAAGGGAGGTGTTTTTCCCAGCCGTTGCCGAAATCGATGACACACGCTCGAAGCATGTCTTCTAGAGTTTGGATAGTTCGCTCAGACTGTCCATCCGTCTGAGGATGATATGCTGTGCTCATGTCTAACCGTGAGCCGAAGGATTTGTGCATCGCTTGCCAAAGCTCTGACGTGAATCGTGCATCGCGATCCGAGATAATGGATGTGGGCACTCCGTGCCTCGAAACAACTTCTTTCAAGTAAATGTCTGCTAAGGTAGAAAACTTATCCGTTTCTTTGATAGCCAAGAAGTGAGCAGACTTTGTGAGTCGATCAACGATTACCCAAATAGTGTCATTCCCACGCTGGGATCTTGGTAAGCCCGTAACGAAATCCATGGAAATTTCTTCCCATTTCCACTGTGGTATCTTGGGCTGTTGAAGTAGGCCTGCTGGTTTCTGATATTCAACCTTGACTCTCGCACAGGTTAAGCATTTTCCAACGTACGTAGCGATGTGAGCCTTCATACTAGGCCACCAATAAGTAGTGCTGATGTCGTGGTACATTTTATCCGACCCTGGATGTACCGAATAGCGAGACTTGTGAGCTTCATCCATTACAAGTTCGCGTAAACCGCCATAAAGTGGGACCCAAATACGCCCCGTTACATAGTAGGCGCCGTCTCCCTTTTGTTCCATGCGTTGCCTTGAGCCGCGTAAGGCTTCAGCTTTGACGTTTTCGGGTTTCAGTGCTTCTAACTGAGCAGCTCGTATCTGTGCAGGAAGACTGGACTGAATAGTAAGCTGTAGCGCTCGCACGCGCTTAGGTAGAGTGTCTTTCCGACTGAGGGCATCAGCCACAACATTGGCCTTGCCTGGATGATACTTGATGGCGCATTCGTAGTCGTTCAGAAGTTCAACCCATCTCCGTTGACGCATATTCAAATCCTTTTGCTTAAGAATATGCTCGAGACTCCTGTGATCGGTGTAAATCGTGCACCTGGTACCGTACAGGTAGTGTCGCCATATCTTAAGCGCGAAAACAACAGCTCCCAGCTCTAAATCGTGCGTCGTATAATTCCGTTCATGAACCTTGAGTTGCCGAGAAGCGTAGGCTATCACTTTATCACGTTGCATCAACACACATCCAAGACCCTGGATGGATGCATCACAGTATACCACGAAGTCATCTGTGCCCTCTGGCAATGAAAGAATAGGTGCGCTGCATAGCCTATCCTTTAAGTACTGAAAAGCGGTCTCTTGCGTAATACCCCATCTGTAAACGACACCTTTCTGTGTTAACATAGTAAGTGGTTGCGCGATCTTTGAGAAGTCTTTAATAAATCGCCTGTAGTAGCCCGCCAAACCCAAGAATTGGCGTATTTCTGTCGGTGTACGCGGTGCTGGCCAGTTTCTGATCGAATCAACCTTGGATGGATCGACATGAATCCCATCCTTGTTCACCACATGACCTAAGAAGTGGACTTCACGAAGCCAGAAGTCGCATTTTGAAAACTTTGCGTACAGTTGCTCCTTTCGAAGAAGTTCCAAAATAAGACGTAAGTGCTGCTCGTGCTCCTCCTGACTCTTGGAGTAGATCAGAATGTCGTCGATGAAAACGATAACAAACTTGTCGAGATAGGGTTTGCACACCCTGTTCATAAGATCCATGAAGACTGCAGGCGCGTTCGTAAGCCCGAATGGCATGACAAGAAACTCGTAATGTCCGTAACGAGTTCTGAAAGCGGTTTTGGAGACGTCCTCATCCCGGACTCTCAGCTGATGATACCCTGACCTTAAATCAATCTTGGAATAGTAACACGACCCTTGCAACTGGTCGAATAAGTCGTCGATGCGCGGAAGAGGATAACGGTTCTTCACCGTCACCTTGTTGAGTTCACGGTAGTCTATACACATTCTGAACGTACCGTCTTTCTTCTTCACAAATAACACTGGAGCTCCCCAAGGCGAAGAGCTTGGACGAATAAAGCCCTTTTCCAAGAGCTCTTGCAGCTGCTTCGACAGTTCTTCCAGTTCGGTTGGAGCTAAACGATACGGTGCGCGGGCTATTGGTGCTGCTCCAGGAGCTAACTCAATTTGAAACTCGACTTGACGATGAGGAGGTATACCAGGTAAATCTTCAGGAAACACTTGAGGAAAATCACGCACAACTGGTATATCCTCCAGCTTCCTTTCCTTTGCTGATGCATCAGTGACAAGTGCCAAAATGGCAGTATGTCCCTTTCGTAAACATTTCTGCGCCTTTAAGTAAGAGATGATGCCAACCACAGCACCACTTTTGTCACCTTGTACTTCGAGAGGTTCCTGACTGGAGCGAGGAATACGAATAACTTTTTCCTTGCATAAGATCTCCGCATGATGTTGGGATAACCAATCCATACCGATGACGACGTCGAAACTACCCAAAACTATGGGTATGAGATCAATCGAGAAAGTCTGACCCGCTAGAACAATATTACAACCCTTGACTACCTGTGCGGCTTCTACACTTTTACCATTGGCTAGTTCTACGACGTGTTTGGTGTCTAGAGGTGTTGGTGTACGTTTTAATAATTTACCCATTTTCAATGACATATAGCTTGTATCAGCACCCGAATCAAATAAGACAGTAACATAAATATCGTCGAGAAGAAACTTACCCATAACCACATTGGGATCATTCACTGCATCTCCTCGACCCAACACAAAAGCACGACCACGAGCTTCATTGCCGTTGTTGTTGTTGTTTCCCCCGTTGTTCTGATTATTGTTGTTATTCCCGTTACCCTGGTTGTTGTTGTTATTGCGATTCTGGTTCAACTGAGGACAATCGCGTTTGTAGTGACCTTCAGCCCCACACTGGAAACACCCCCGGTTTCCACGCTGTGGCTGCTGCTGCTGATTCTGTGGAGCTGGCGGTGGAAGTTGCTGGTGCTGGTTTGCTGGACGCGAGCTTCTACAATCTTTAGCCTCATGACCCGGCTTGTGACATCTTTGACATTGACTCCTGCGACATCTTCCACTGTGGTGTTTGTTGCACCTGTTACACCACGGGTGATTTCCCTTATAACCACTATGTCCCCGACTGCCCGATGATTGCTGACTCGGACTCTGGTAATCGTTGGTGCGACGTTGCTGAGTTTGGGACTGAACAGACGCTGATCCCCTGCTGGAATCCCCGTCCCACTTTCTTTTATTCTCGCTGGGTGTGGCAGAAGTAGCAGCAGTTGGAGTGACTGAAGTAGCAGCTGTAGCAGTAGCGCCGACACGCTTTGGCAGTTTATTCTGATCCACTGCCTGATCAGTGATGCGATGAGCGAGACGCTGTATTTCCTGGATATTGTTGAGGTTAGCCGAGGTAACGTGGCTCTGTATTTCTGGCGCCAAACCCTTGAGATACAACTCAATACGCTTGTATGGAGGGTCCACCATAGTTGGACATAACACAGCCAACTCATTCGATCTCTTGGTGTAAGCTTCGATTTCCGAACCAACCATTTTCAAGTTATACAACTCATCCTCCAACTTGTGAATGTCTTCTCTAGTGCAGTATTCCCTCTTGATCAGTTCTTTGAATTCATTCCAGGGTGTGGCGTTAGCAGCTGCCAACCCTAAGATCTGCACTTGTGCGTTCCACCAAGTGAGCGCAATCCCTTCAAGTGTGCCAGTGGCGAACTTCACCCTGCGAGCCTCAGGGCATTCACACATTTCGTAAACCGACTCGAGCTTTTCAAACCAGTGGAGGAGTCCAACTGCTCCTTCCGTGCCACTGAACGAGCTAGGACGACATTCCATGAAATTCTTGAAGGTGCACCCAGGTTGTTGCTGAGCGGGTTGACCTATTGTGTACGAATAGGGCAAAGTTAAGTATGAGAATTAATGTAGGATCTAAAGATCCTAGTGTCTATACTGCAGGGTATACTACCTGCTTGGGCGGCTGCAACTGCCGCAGCAACGAGAGCCTCTAGCTGGGCTTGAGTCATGGTAATTCGTGCGGCCATTGATCTTCACATCAAAGGCAACATAAGTGAGAAAGGTTCGCGAATAGTGCGATGACAGAAGAGTGTAAGCACATAAGTATTCTCATGCAATGACAAGTTGTGAGCAAGGTAATGTAAGCATACTACGAGCAAAGTTCTATGCAAATTCTAGCAATGTAGGCAGTAAACATAAACCTTATTACCTAGGATGTCGAGTCTTGCACGTGGAGCGAAGCGTCGTTGTGGATCGTTGAGAGCACTGTTCTGGTTATAGTCTGGTTTTAATAAAAACGTTTTTCCATATTAAAACCAAGTTCTCTATAACCAATGGCTCTGATACCAATCTGTCACACCCCCAAAATTCACCACGCGGAGTACCACCGCTTGGAGGCGTGACATGACCAGGATCAAGCCATCAATCATATTGAACATAGCATAACATAAATAAAGTAGTTCGTAAAACCTCATTCAATACAATTGATGTTTCAAAACAATCATAGTATCAGTAGCGGAAGCATAAGTAATTAACCCAAGTAAACCATAAGTTCAATTATTCGAAATGTTTAAACATAGCGTTCATAATCCACTGCCCACAACGTCCCGCTCCTCCAGTGCAAGCTCCATAAGTACTTAAGGTCCTGCAAGGCATGCAGCAGATAATCAACAAACTAGTTGAGCGAGTTCACAGTTTAAAGTTCAATATCGTATAGTGTGAGTAATGGTTTAATCGTTACGTTCCATATGATTAGTTCCATCGCGGCCTCCCAGGCAGGTGTGCGAAGATTGGGTTCGTATAGTTCGCGACCATAGTCTTTACCGACCAGGGTGTGTGCGAAGGCGGTTAATCAATTCGCGACCATAGTCTTTACCGACCAGGGTGTGTGCGAAGGCAGTTGAGTAGTTCGTTCGCGACCATAGTCTTTACCGACCAGGGTGTGTGCGAAGGCAGTTCGTAAGCATCAACAGTTTAATCGTTCGTTATAATATCAAAGTATGCACAAGTAATCATCCAACCCATTCCCACCCTGGGAACCCATGCCTTGGCTCGTGTGAACTCACCTTGGTTTGCTCGGTATGCTAGGTTATGCACTCACAAGTAATTAATCACGTCCTATTGTATGCACGTATAACAAATCAGTTCATGTTCGCAATGATACGCATGCAATTTAATGTTCATATAGCAGTCAGTTTGCATATCGGCACAACACGTAATATTGCACGTATACAAATGTTAACGTTCATCAAGCATGGCATGCCAAATAAATCAAGCATATAATTCCATCTTTCAAAGTAGGTTCATAAGTCCCTAGTATCTTTCGGATCCAGCTATTATCTTTCGACAACAGTTATCACAATTATCCTTCGGGCCGAATGTTATGTTTCGGACCAATGTCATCTTTCGGTCAAAGCTATCTTTCGGTCCAAACTATCTTTCGGTCAAAGTTATGGTTCGGTCAAAGCTATCCTTCGGTCAAAGCTATCCTTCGAAGGACATATATCTTTCGGTCTCAACTATGTTTCGACTAACAAGTATCTTTCGGTCACCACTATGTTTCGAGTAACTACCATCCTTCGACAAGTAACAGTTACGTTTACACAAAGTTTCCAAGTTTATCCGATTATCAATTAACACAAATTTCACAAATCAGCCAACATCAACAAGATCAAACAAGCATGATTCCCATGTTTATCAAGAACCCTAATCTGAATAACAAGATCATCCAAACTATCCAATTTACACATAGGTGCCGATTACATAAACATGTCCGATTGCAATATTCGGCCGATTATAAACCTGATTAACATAAACATCTTAACAACCATGACAATTCAATCCAATTACATTTGCTAAGCCTACCATATCCGATTCATAACAACATACCAACATATTGCAATACTAACATACATATCCGGTTATCATAGCCGATCCACAAAACATTATCATTGAACATCATCAAAACAGATCCGACTAACATACTAACAATATATTGCAAGACAATTTATTAATCACGAAATCAAAGCATCATAAACAACATCACATACTAACCGGAAATCTGGATTATGGAAGGAAATCCTTCGAACAGAGAGTAGGTTTGCTATATGCCGTCACACACACGCAAGGGAACTAGGGTTTTTTTTTTTTTTTGAAACTACTGCCGGTTTACATGCATCACGTATATAAATCGTTTCACAGGAATGGGCCAAGCCCATTAGAAAGGCTGGGCCGAAAGATGTCGAAGGATGGAGTCTTTGGTCGAAGGATATGTTTCGAGATCCTTCGAACCGGAAGCTGATCCTTCGAGTCGAAGGATATGTTTCGAGATCCTTCGAACTGTGTGCCATGCTTCGTGATCTAGACTAAGTGTTTTTAGACCAAGTGTTTTCAATAATAATTCTAATATTATATTCTACCACAGCAAGTAATCACATATGGCAAAACGACAATACGTTTCATTAAACTACATCGCGTACAATTTCAAGTCCACAATCCAAACAACTAAACAGTCAAAGTCAACGCTTATTTAATGCGAAAGTGAAAGTCAGAAACTCGAGTTGTCACAAACATAGTTCGACTTTCGGACTCGAAAAGCGATAAAACAACGAAGGAACACTTACAAAGGGTCCCCGAATGCTAATCTCGATCCAAAGAACTCAGGTATGAAGCAATGGCTCCAACTTAGAGTTTTAGATCAGATTCTTGTGGGTTTTTGCAAGAATGGGGGGGGTGGTATTTATAGGAAAAGCATAACCGTTAGGATCGTTTCTCGATTAACGTGCTTTGATCTTGTCCATACACTTGTCACAATGTTATGGTACAGCAGGTTTTGCCCCTTATTGGCTGGAAGAGACAAGGGCCAGCTTGGCCTTTCGCTACATGAAGAGGCAACTGCATTTAAAACTGAATCTGCTGTACTGGGGACACCTTACGGACCGTATGGGTTATGGCTTACGGTCCGTAAGCCCTTAGTTTGGCAGATTTACAGTTTTGGTCCCTGCAGCCCCAAAACTTGGTATTTGATGCATTTTTGACACGTTTAAGCCCCGTTAACCCCATTTCAAAGCTCTAAAATGAAGTTAAAGTATAGGGAACTTAAAATGTGCTCAAAAATATCTCGGATGTTGGTTCGTTTGGCCGTACGGTCGCGATGTTCGGTTAATTACGACGGAATGCGCATAAGCGCGAAAGACGATCCAAATTGCGCGACGAATGGATTTTTCTCATGCCAAACACTAAGGCATAATATAAGGATGCTTACATAAATTTTTGGATGTCCGGATGTATTCAGAACGTAAGTTATGCACGAAAGTGCAAACTTGTGCACTTTTTGACACTTTTAGCCCCTGAATGATCCAAAAGTTTATTTTAGCATACCAAACCCCTCAAAGCCTATTTCTAAGCTATGTAAAGGATATTTATGGTATGTTTAACTTATGGACATGTTCCAGAATGTTTGTTATAGTTCAAATTGGCATACTTTCGCAGTTTGTCAAGTTTAGTCCCTGTAAGCGAATTAACTTGTTTTTGCCATACCAAAGCCTTCAAAACTTATTTCTAAGTTATGTAAAGGTTATTTGAGGTAAGTTGAGTTTATGTTGATGTTCCGGAGTATTTTAGCATTTAAACTGAGTACGTTTACGCACCAGTTTGCGTATAATTCTCTAGAAAGCGATGTAAAGTTTGAAATTGAACAAGAACTGATATGTGCAAAAGATACACATATTTATACAAGATCCCAAGTATGAAATACAATATTTCATTGGCTTGGTATTTGTTTGATGGTCGCGGTGGCACAGGTGTCACAGTCTCCCCTACTTTAGGAAATTTCGTCCCAAAATTTATTCATAGGAGTCTATTTGTGACTCTGCCAAATAACAATTAGTGATATGCAAAGCAATATCCTGTCATTTCCTTAACGGTCATTCTTCAGAAACGAAAATGAACAGACGGAGTCATTTTCCTCAACGAGTATTCTTCAGAAATGGAAATGACGGAATAAGCAAACGGATGTTCATTTCCTCAACGGACAAATCTTCAGAAACGAAAAATGAACAGACGGAGTCATTTTCCTCAACGAGTATTCTTCAGAAATGGAAATGAAGGATTACACAACGGATATTGATTTCCTCAACGGATAAATCTTCAGAAACGAAAATGAACTAACGGAGTTATTTTCAACGGTTGCTTCATCAGAGTTGGAAATGAAGGATTACACAACGGATATTCATTTCCCCAACGGATAATTCGTCAGAAACGAAAATGAACTAACAGAGTTATTTTCAACGTTTGCTTCATCAGAGTTGGAAATGAAGGGTTACACAACGGATATTCATTTCCCCAACGGATAAATCGTCAGAAACGTAAATGAACTAATGGAGTCATTTTCAACGGTTGCTTCATCAGAGTTGGAAATGAAGGATTACACAACGGATATTCATTTCCTCAACGGATAAATCGTCAGAAACGAAAATGAATTAACGGAGTCATTTTCAACGGTTGCTTCATCAGAGTTGGAAATGAAGGATTACACAACGGATATTCATTTCCTCAACGGGTAAATCTTCAGAAACGAAAATGAACTAACGGAGTCATTTTCAACGGTTGCTTCCTCAGAGTTGGAAATGAATAGGGTTAACTCTAGACACATGACAGAACTTGCTATGATTCCTGTGCACTAAATTCCATAATTATGTATGCATCCATAATTACGTAATCCCTTGCACAGTCCGCACAGTTTGTTTTGTAATGTTTTGGGGAAGGATATCAAGCTTGTGATGACAGTGACTAGACTTCCATCGGGTCCTTTTAATTAGATCCACAGGGGATCTTCTTAGTTAGGCCACCAAGGAGTCCTTTCAGCTATATTGTCACATGATATCCCTAACCAGATTTTTGGATCAATCTGTTTAACTAGACCACTCAAGGGGTCTAATTTTGAAGTAGTACTTTATAATCCAAGGGACTTAACTATAACATAGAAGTCCATTGAGGATTTTAAGTAATACCTTTGGGTATCCTACTATGAATCTCTTGTACAAGGATATGTAAGATTCGGCGAAGATTTGGATAATCATAATTTGGATCACACAACAACACATAAGGGAACACATAAGCACAAAGTCACATAATTGTTTAACTTGATTATAATTTGTTATTAACTTGTTATCGATTGAATACGGATATGGGAACCAGTCGACGGGTCTCAATGTTCACTGGAATCTATCTGAGAAGATAAGAAAATCTCCCAAAATTCGATTTTTGATTACAAGGAATCACCACATTCGAATTAAGGTATACAACAATTAAAGACTTACGGGAAATCCTTAGGTACCCTATTAAGGATTTATAGTGGTACTTTGGGTATTCGTCATGTGTTGTAACCTGCGCCTTGTACTTCGTTTCCTTAGAATAAACGGGTACTTAGGAATTTTGTGGAAGACGCAAGCGATTATAGAATGGGAGAATTTTGGGGGTAGTTTGTTCTTCAAGGAATACGGTTTCTTGATTGTCGGCATTGTAAGGGATATGTCGTTTATACATGCAACCACAGCAATACATTGCAATGTAAATAAAAGATTTATTTATAAACAATGATAACAACTGTTTCTTGGACTTTGACAACAAAAGAAAATAATACATAAGACGTGATTATTTCTAAACGATGTTGTCTTCTAGTCAGTCAGATGCTTATCCCTGTGCTGGATTTGCATTAGCAAGCCTTGGGCAATTTCTTCGGAAATGACCCATCTCGCCACAGTTGAAACAAGAGCCTGGTAGAAAACGACCTTGAGTAGGATTGTTGCCAGCTTGGTTTGGTGCAGCTGCAGCTGGACAGATTCTTGTTGTATGGCCTATGAGTCCACAAGTTTGGCATTTGCGGCACTGTACATTGGCGTGATGATGGAGGCTACATTGGTTGCACAAGGGTGCAGTTCCATTGTATGGTTTTCTAGCAGGGGGTTGAGCTGGTTGGTTGGCTTGACCATTGTGAGCGACCACGGCGAAGTTCTGAGAAGCCTTTCGCTTCTTTGACTTTTTAGAGGATTCAGTCTGTTCATCCATGGTCTTCGATTCCCCGATTGGGTTCGATTCCCCGACCGGTTTCTTGTCACCTTTTCGGAAAAGTTTACCTTTCCTGATCTTTGATTCAGTCAAGGTTGCAGATAGCTCAATGGCCTGTCTGACTGTAGTACGGTTGCTACCAGTCACAATGTCTTGTATTGAGTCAGGGAGGCCATCAATGTATTTTTCGATTGCCTTATCCAAAGGTGTAACCATATCCGGGCATAACAAACTTAACTCCTCATAACGGTCCGTGTAGGCTCGATGCTCACCGCTAACTTGCTTGAGATCGTCGACCTCCGTTTCCAAGGCGCTGATCTCGTGACGAGGACAGCATTCCTTCATCATCAGAGCTCGAAGCTCTTGCCATGTTTGAGCTAGTGCCACATCGGCACCCCTATCTCTCATCACTCCATTCCACCATGTGAAAGCTCGTTTCTCAAAGACGCTAGATGCGAATTCTACCTTTCGCTCGTTTGGACATTGGACATGTCTGAAGGTGTTCTCTAAACTCTCGAACCATTGTAGAAGTGCAGTCGCTCCTTGAGACCCAGAAAACTTTGATGGCTTAGCCGAGTTGAACGTCTTGAAGTTGCAGTGGACATTATTGTTGTTGTTGGCTTGGTTCCATTGAGCAAAGAGGTTTGGGAATTGAGCAGCCATTTGTTGCGCAATGATCTCTGCCAGTTCTGCAGTCACTATCTGGTTTTCGCGTCGAGGAGGCATTCTAAATGAGAGACAAGAAAGAAAACAAATGAAATGGCATTGGGTAAGAATAGGATGTTACAATTACCGACCCTAATCACGGTTGAGGGTCATTTGTTTGAATCCATGAAGCAAACAAACAACACCAAGGTTGAGTCAAAGCAAATAGATCCTCATTGTGCATCGCGAAGACATGCTTGCCTATAAGTGGATACTCACCCCAAGAGTTCCCAGGTAAGAGTGACTGGTCCGACTATGTGGATTTTTACGAACACTCTAACCTTAGACAGAAAACCCAGGGTACAGGCATTCACTCTTCCAGTTTGCACGTGTTCACACTATTTAGGACCCAAAACTTTGACGAGAGTTTTGAAAATTCAAAGGGGTTCAAAACCTTATAACAGAGGGTTCAAAACCTAGTAATCAATCATCCTAGAACAGATGATTAGTTTTCAAAGCGGTTTTGAAATTTATGTTCTTGTTGTGGTCGTCGCCCAAGGATAGGTGACGGTATTGTTTTATGACTAAACGCAAGTAAACTCGCGTTAGGGTCCTAGGAAGGTTATAGACTAGGTCAAAGTATTACTAATAACCTAATTCCCTATAACCACGAGCTCTGATACCAACTTTTCTGTCACACCCCGACCACGTAGAACATACAAAACGTGGCGGAAACGTCAGGGAGTGTTGTAACAGAATGAATTGTTTCAAATCCATGGCAATTGAAGTTTCGTTTTATTAATCAAACATGAAAGTTTACATTGTTTTATACAAGAACCAAAGAGTACATAACATAAATTAACTAGTTCTTGTCTCGTTTTAAGTCACTAAGGCACAGGTCCGCCTAAGTATGTCTTGATAAGTCCTATGCATCATCTCCTGAAAACACATGTGAAAATAGGTACGTCAGCATAAAAATGCCTGTGAGATACATTGGTTTTGTGAAAACGGAATTCATGACTTATGTTTGAGAAAATGTTTAGTCATGAACCTTGTAATTTGCTTTGTCTTGTAAATCATTTGAAAAACGATAAGATCGGATGATATGTATAAATAAGAGAACACTGTATGGTTAAACGGATAACCATGTAAAATGTGTTTGTATAAGATAAGTCGTTTGTAAAACAAGGTCTCGTGAAAAGTGTGTTATTTGTATAAAATGTCATATGTCTCAAATTGAAATGATTCAAATAACGCTACGATATGTAATACCATACAAACACTTATATATAGGAAGTACCAGCGGCGTATCCTATATGCTTGTATTGTATTACACACGCCTCGTTACTTAATCACTTACTCAAACCAAACCATCAAGATGAAATGTTTAACAATCGTGGAAATTTTATGTATAGTCAAATGTCTATTGTCAAATGTAAATCATGTCAACGGATACGACTGGTTTACACGGTTTAATGGTTACAAACGGTTCATAAAATCGGAGGGTTAAGACGGTTCACATAGTCAAATGGTTACAACAGTTCAAAATATAGTATAATGTGTTCATATGCTGGATGAGCATATGCAACAGAAATGCAATGTAAAACAATGTACTAAGTACGTACACAATGGGCATACATAGCATGTAATGTAAAGCAATGTACTAAGTACGCACACAATGGGCATACATAGCATGTAATGTAAAGCAATGTACTAAGTACGCACACAATGGGCATACATAGCATGTAATGTAAAGCAATGTACTAAGTACGCACACAATGGGCATACATAGCATGTAATGTAAAGCAATGTACTATGTACGCACACAATGGGCATACATAGTATGTAATGTAAAGCAATGTACTAAGTACGCACACAATGGGCATACATAGCATGAAATGTAATGTAAAGCAATGTACTAAGTACGCACACAATGGGCATACATAGCATGAACACAATGAAATCATGTACCATATTTGTACTATCGAACATAGCAAGTATTTGATGTGAAAACCGGAAAGCATGAAAGTAACAAGTCGGCACATGTGTTTCACCCCAAAATAGATTGGAAAACAGTAAAAGAGGGGTTCAATGTACTCACCTGAGATTGCTTTGTAGTTCTCGTATAATGACCAAATAATGCTAGAGATCACGGAATATCACACGGCACCTAATAGGTAGCTATATTAATATACCGGACCAAAATCGGAAGGATCGGATAGTATGCGGGTTCGTAAACCAAACGAGTATGTAGACTCGTGTAATATGGTTCAACAAAGCCTACATACTAAAATGAAACCTAACCTAAGTGCTTGCGACCCATTACGACCCGTTTAGGTAGCTTATGCTACCTTACGCGTCTTTCGCGTAGAACGCGTCTAGAACGCCTAACATCGTGACCCCAAGGTATAACCTTGGAAGGTTATAGCTATGGTCACCTAATGTGTTTGGCCGGATCCTAATGATCGACCAAATGTGTCGGGTTCGAAAGTATAAGCGATGGTTTAGATCGCTTACCTTACGACCCTATATATGCACTAAACTAAAAGTGACGAGCTAAGCATGTTAGAACATGCTTAACTAAGTTTAGAAAACAGGTTTGGCATCAAAACAAACGGCTTTGATGCTCACGAGTAGTTTGGTTACAAAATACGGAAGGATGCGCATTTTGGCCGAAACTACGACTCGTCACTGAGCCTAGATAACGTGGAAATCAGTAGGTATAGCCACTACGGACTATAACCATCGTGATCACGCTCACGTTATGAAGTTCCAACGAACTTCGCATCGACCATAAACTGGTCAATGCAAAAAGTCGAACATAGTTCGACTTTTGGACTCGAAAAGCGATAAAACAATGAAGGAACACTTACAAAGGGTCCCCGAATGCTAATCTCGATCCAAAGAACTCAGGTATGAAGCAATGGCTCCAACTTAGAGTTTTAGATCAGATTCTTGTGGGTTTTGCAAGAATGGGGGGGTGGTATTTATAGGAAAAGCATAACCGTTAGGATCGTTTCTCGATTAACGTGCTTTGATCTTGTCCATACACTTGTCACAATGTTATGGTACATCAGGTTTTGCCCCTTATTGGCTGGAAGAGACAAGGGCCAGCTTGGCCTTTCGCTACATGAAGAGGCAACTGCATTTAAAACTGAATTTTCTGTACTGGGGACACCTTACGGACCGTATGGGTTATGGCTTACGGACCGTAAGCCCTTAGTTTGGCAGATTTACAGTTTTTGGTCCCTGCAGCCCCAAAACTTGGTATTTGATGCATTTTTGACACGTTTAAGCCCCGTTAACCCCATTTCAAAGCTCTAAAATGAAGTTAAAGTATAGGGAACTTAAAATGTGCTCAAAAATATCTCAGATGTCAGTTCGTTTGGCCGTACGGTTGCGATGCTCGGTTAATTACGACGGAATGCGCATAAGCGCGAAAGACGATCCAAATTGCGCGACGAATGGATTTTTCTCATGCCAAACACTAAGGCATAATATAAGGATGCTTACATAAATTTTTGGATGTCCGGATGTATTCAGAACGTAAGTTATGCGCGAAAGTGCAAACTTGTGCACTTTTTGACACTTTTAGCCCCTGGATGATCCAAAAGTTTATTTTAGCATACCAAACCCCTCAAAGCCTATTTCTAAGCTATGTAAAGGATATTTATGGTATGTTTAACTTATGGACATGTTCCGGAATGTTTGTTATAGTTCAAATTGGCATACTTTCGCAGTTTGTCAAGTTTAGTCCCTGTAAGCGAATTAACTTGTTTTTGCCATACCAAAGCCTTCAAAACTTATTTCTAAGTTATGTAAAGGTTATTTGAGGTATGTTGAGTTTATGTTGATGTTCCAGAGTATTTGTCGCATTTAAACTGAGTACGTTTACGCACCAGTTTGCGTATAATTCTCCAGAAAGCGATGTAAAGTTTGAAATTGAACAAGAACTGATATGTGCAAAAGATTCACATATTTATACAAGATCCCAAGTATGAATACAATATTTCATTGGCTTGGTATTTGTTTGATGGTCGCGGTGGCACAGGTGTCACAATCATGATATCGAAGCTTCCCAAGACTATGGGAATAGGGTCGATGGAGAAAGCTTGACTGGCTAAGACAATATTACAACCCCTGACTACATGCGTGGCTTCTAGACTCTTACCATTAGCTTATTCTACAACATGTTTGGTGGTTAAGAGTGTTGGTGCACGTTTTAACAATTGACTGACTTTCAAAGATATATAACTTGTATCAGCACCCGAATCAAACAAAACAGTAACATAAATATCGTCGAGGAGAAACTTACCCATAACCACATTGGGATCATTCCTTACGTCGCCCTGACCCAGCACGAAAGCACGACCCCGAGCTTCGTTGCCGTTGTTGTTGTTCCCATTGCCCTGGTGGTTGTTGTTGTTACGATTTTGGTTCTGGTTCAATTGAGGACAATCACGTTTGAAATGACCTTCAGCCCCACACTGGAAACATCCCCTGTCGCCCCGCTGTTGCTGCTGCTGCGGGTTTTGTGGAGCTGTGGGCGGAAGTTGCTGATTCTGATTCGCAGGTCGTGAGCTCCTGCAGTCTTTAGCTTCGTGCCCTAACTTGAGACATCTCTGACAACGTTCCTTATGACACCGTCCACTGTGGTGTCTTTGCACCTATTATACAATGGGTGAATTCCCCGATATCCACCCTGCCCCTGACCACTAGAAGATTGTTGACCCAGACTCTGGTAGTCGTTTATCTTACGCTGCTGTGCTTGAGACTAAACGGAAACTGATCCTCTGCTGGAATCCCCATCCCATTTCCGTTTGTTGTCGCTGAGTGTAGCAGGAGTAGCAACTGGAGTGGTAGTTGCACTGATGCGCTTTGGCAGCTTATTCTGTTCCACCGCCTGATCTGTGAGGCGATGAGCAAGACGCTGAATGTCTTGGATATTGTCGAGGTTTGCCGATGTAACATGGCTCTGAATCTCTGATGCTAGACCCTTGAGGTACAACTCGATGCGCTTGATTGGAGGGTCCACCATGGTTGGACACAGGATGGCCAGTTCATTCGACCGTTTCGTGTAAGCTTCGATTTCCGACCCCGTCATTTTCAGATGACAAAGCTCCACTTCCAACTTGTGGATGTCATCACGCGTGCAGTATCCTCGTTTGATGAGTTCCTTGAAATCGTTCCAAGGGGTGGCATTAGCAGCTGCCAGCCCTAGAATCTGTACTTGTGCGTTCCACCAAGTTAGCGCAATTCCTTCTAACGTGCCAGTGGCGTACTTGACCCTGCGAGCCTCAGGGCATTCACACATCTCGAATACCGACTCGAGCTTCTCAAACCAATGGAGTAGTCCCACTGCTCCTTCTGTGCCACTGAATGTGCCTGGACGACAGTCCATGAAGTTCTTGAACGTGTAGACAGGTTGCTGTGCGGGTTGACCTCCTGCTTGTGCGGCTGCAAGTGCCGTAGCAACTTGTTCGTTAATGAGAGCCGTCAACTGGGCTTGAGTCATGTTAACACGTCCAGACATGATCTTCATAGTAAAAGTAGCATAAGTGAGAATGGTTCGCGAGTAGTGCGATGACAGAAGAGTGTAAGCACATAAGTATTCTCATGTAATAGGGTCATGTGTATCTAAGCATACTACGAGCAAAGTTCTATATAATTTTAGCATGTAGGCAATAAACATAAACCATATTACCTAGGATGTTGAGTCTTGCACGTGGAGCGAAGCGTCGTTGTGGATCGTTGAGAGCACTGTACTGGTTATAGTCTGGTTTTAATAAAAACGTTTTCCCCCTTATTAAAACCGAGATCTCTATAACCAATGGCTCTGATACCAATCTGTCACACCCCCAAAATCCACCCGCGGAGTACCACCGCTTGGAGGCGTGACATAACCAGGATCAAGCCACTAATCATATTGAACATAGTATTTAAATAATAAAAGTAATCAATACAACCCATCACAATATAACTG
This sequence comes from Helianthus annuus, assembly GCF_002127325.2. Lineage (NCBI taxonomy): Eukaryota > Viridiplantae > Streptophyta > Magnoliopsida > Asterales > Asteraceae > Helianthus > Helianthus annuus. Next base: position 65,976,581 of record NC_035441.2, read on the forward strand.
GTGTTTAACAAAACATAATTTGAGTAGCGGAAGCATATGTATGTAAACCCAAAGTAAATCATAAGTTCAAATGTTTAAACGTTTAACATGGCATCCACGATCCATGTCCCACAACGACCTGCTCCTCCCTGTGCAAGCTCCATATGTACCTAAGGTCCTGCAAGGCATGCAGCAGAGAGTCAACAACTAGTTGAGCGAGTTCACAGTTGATAGTTCGGTAATTGTAATAGTATGAGTAGCTTTATGTTCGTTCATTAAATCATGTATCGTATTAGTGTGCATCGCGGCCCTCTAGGCAGGTATGCGAAGATTAGGGGAAGTTTTCCCAAGTATTCTAGACTAGGTATATATGTATCGTAGCCACCCGGCATGTGTGCGAAGTTTAGTGTATAGTTCGCAGCCATCCCAGCCATGTGTGCGAAGATTAGTCATATTATCGCAGCCAACCCCGGCGTGTGTGCGAAGATCAGTTCTATTAGTATAACTAGTCTAGTCGTATCTTATCAATAACCCTTCCTCACCCGAGGACCATATCATTAAGTTCCATTAGGTAGATAAGTACAAGTAAATCATCTAATCCCATTCCCACCCTGGGAACCCCATGCCTTGGCTGTGTGAACTCACCTAGGTTTGCTCGGCAGATACACAAAAGGTTTCTTGAACTAAGAATGGTCAACCACGTCCTAACAGGGTTACCATACAAGTCAGGTTTTGACTCGAGCATAGCACATAGGTTTACACATAATCTAACAAGTTATGTACACGTAATGATCATGGCAAACACGTATTGATCATAGAAATCACGTATCCCACCTTAGTAGTCAAGTTCATATCAAACTAACACTTGTACAAACCAAAAGATAAAGCCCAATAAACAGGCGGCCCAACCGATTGTGCGATCAGCACAACTTGTGCGATCCACAATGGTTTGTGCGATTAGCCCTAAGCCCGGCCCAATAACATAAGTAGTCCAATAACATATCGGCCCAATTAAATAACGTATAAGTGGCTTGTGCGGTTCGGTTAACCTTGTACGATCCGGACAGCTTGTGCGATGGTGGTTTGGGCTTGTTCGGCCCAACAGCTTAACAACATTCAACATACGTGTGTGGCCCAACATCTTGTGCGATCGGCACCAGCTTGTGCGATCCACAAGATGTTGTGCGATCATGCATAACTAAACATAATGTGCGATTGGTCTTGTGCGTCCGGCTTGTGTGATCAGATCAGGTCTTGTATGACCTGATCTTGTGCGACCGAGAGGAACTTGTGTGCTTGACAACTTGTGCGATCGGTTAAAAGGGTTCCGAATATCATGCCTTATCGGTTACAAACATTCAAAGTTTCCAAGTTTACAATTTGTCAATCAACAGTTTCTATTCTAGCAATCATCGATCAAACAAGGTTGTTACAACCAATTTACATAAACCTAATCAAAGCATGAACACTAATCCATCGATTCACATGAACATGTAGCCGATTACATCATCATAACCCGATTCACTAGAACATCAACCAGCTAACAATCCGAATCATAGAAATATAACAGCGGATTAACATCTACATCAAACCGATTCATATGGACATTATATCAACTTACACATGTGGCCGGTTAACTTATTATCACATCATGATTCCTTGTACAACATATGATAACAGTGACTAATAAAAACTCTAATCACTAAACAAGATCAACATATAGCAATATCCAATCATCCATCATACAACCAAAATAATAACGAAACTCTAACCGGATGAAAGTAGAGATAGGTGATCCGAACAAGGGCCCTCGATGGAACGGGTATGCTTGTCGTTGGGTTTGAGAGAGAGGATGAGAGAAAACTAGGGTTTTGTGTGATGTGTATTGGTAAAAGTGTGAGATGCTTACAACACCCTAATGTGTTATGCGTGTAAGGTGGGTAGGCCGAGCCCTCTATTGGGTCGCCCTTGGTCCGTGTACAAGGTAAGGCCCGGATTGGTTTGTGCGATCGGGTGTGAGTGGTGTATTTGGGCCGATTGCATACATACATACATACATACATACATACATACATACATACATACATACATACATACATACATACATACATACATACATACATACATACATACATACATACATACATACATACATACATACATACATACATACATACATACATACATACAACATACATACATACATACATACATACATACATACAATTACATACATACATACATACATACATACATACATACATACATACATACATACATACATACATACATACATACTACATACATACATACATACATACATACATACATACATACATAACATACATACATACATACATACATACATACATACATACATACATACATACATACATACATACATACATACATACATACATACATACATACATACATACATACATACATACATACATACATACATACATACATACATACATACATACATACATACATACATACATACATACATACATACATACATACATACATACATACATACATACATACATACATACATACATACATACATACATACATACATACATACATACATACATACATACATACATACATACATACATACATACATACATACATACATACATACATACATACATACATACATACATACATACATACATACATACATACATACATACATACATACATACATACATACATACATACATACATACATACATACATACATACATACATACATACATACATACATACATACATACATACATACATACATACATACATACATACATACATACATACATACATACATACATACATACATACATACATACATACATACATACATACATACATACATACATACATACATACATACATACATACATACATACATACATACATACATACATACATACATACATACATACATACATACATACATACATACATACATACATACATACATACATACATACATACATACATACATACATACATACATACATACATACATACATACATACATACATACATACATACATACATACATACATACATACATACATACATACATACATACATACATACATACATACATACATACATACTACATACATACATACATACATACATACATACATACAATACATACATACATACATACATACATTACATACATACATACATACATACATACATACATACATACATACATACATACATACATACATACATACATACATAACATACATACATACATACATACATACATACATACATACATACATACATACATACATACATACATACATACATACATACATACATACATACATACATACATACATACATACATACATACATACATACATACATACATACATACATACATACATACATACATACATACATACATACATACATACATACATACATACATACATACATACATACATACATACATACAAGCACAAATCAAACATAACATTCGTTTAATCAACAAAGTTCACATAAGCACGTAACGTTACACAAAGTAGGTTTGAATTACGAGTTGTCACACTTTGCACATACTCAGCCACCTTAGGACCTTCCATTTTCAGATTCCAGAATTCAGTTTCCAACTTCTGAATTTCTGCCCTCAACAATACTTCTTACGCATCAGCTCTTTCAACTCATCCCACGTCCGAGCATACGCCGCTGCCTCACCCAAAGTTTGAACATGAAGGTTCCACCATGACAGAGCCCTATCTATAAACAGTCCAGAAATGTATGTGACTTGATGCTCTGGAGCACATTTACTCATCCGCAACACAGAAATGTATGTGACTTGATGCCCTGGAGCACATTTACCCATCTCACGAAAGCTACGGCACCTCCCGTGCCGTCGAAATTCAGAGGCTTGCAGTCCAAAAACTGCTTGTAAGTACAGCCTGTACACAAGCAACATCATTTACAGAAAGCATTAGCAAAGCACACTTCAGAAATGTCCAAAAGTATTGTAATGTGTCTTAGGTGACTTAAACATTACCGTTAGGTGGGTTATTCCCTGAGGTGCCTCCGCTGTGTTCAGAGCGAAGGGCCTCATGTTGTGCGATTTCCTGTGAGATGCGTTCTTGTAATTCTGCCTCGGTCATGGGTAGTTGATTGTTCCTTCGAGGAGGCATTTTCCTTCTAATAAGAAGATTGGATAGGTCAGGTGTTATTCGTTATATAGATATATATATAGTTTTCTATAGTTCGTATATATATATATGTATATATATATATATACATATATATATATATATAAACAATCATCATATCAAATAATCATGCAATAACACAATGAAAACCTAAGCAAGCAATCCAACAATGTGTTTACTGAGAACATGACAACTGCGCTTACATTAATTATCGACCACAGTTACATTGTTTACAAAGTGTATCACATCAAAAGGGACATACGGTCACGCTACCCTCGTCCAATAAGTTTGCCAATATACAAAAGTCACATAGTCAAAAAGTGGTCTTCAAAAGTCTTCAAAATCTTGGCCCAATAGTGGTGCTCTCACCAAAAGTAATGCAATCTGCATAAAACCAAAAACCAACTATGCTGATGGTGGAGGTGGAGGAGGAGGGAAGAAAAGCAAGCTGCGAACGTGTGCAAGCTCCTCCTCGAGCTTTTATACATGACGAAGTAAGTAACTGATCTGCTGCTCGATAGTGAGGAAAAGAGCATCAAAACCTGGAAAAGGAGTAAGAGGAGCAGGTGGATGTGCAAAAGGAGACAGTGATGAATGTGGAGGAACGAAAGTAGGCTGGCAGGGACAAGGTGGAGGATGTGGAGTCAGCTCAAGCTCCAAGACTATGCGGCTCATAATCTGAAACAGAAGCTGGAGCGATAAAATTAACTCATCCTGTGTGTAGCCAACAAAATGGGAGGGATGGCAGGGGTCTGAGATCGGCATAGAGTATGGCGGGAACCATCAGAATGGCTTGTCAAGCGGTAAAGATGTAAATGGAGGAAACTGTGCAGCCTGTTAAATTGTAGGAAAAACTGGTGGAGCAAAAGGATCGTAACTAGGGGGCTGCCCGAAGTACCTTCCCCTTGACGTGGTGTAGGGATGTCTTGTAAGAAAGTAATCGGCAAATCAGTGCGATGGACATCAGACTCTACAGGAGGAGGTGGAGCAACATTAGCGGGTGTGGGTGGAGGAATAAATGGCTCAGCAAGAGGAAGATCAACAGGTGCGGGAACTGGGTCAGGAATAAGAGGTGCAATGTCTGGTAAACCAAATGGGACATGGTCAGGATCAGGAATCGGCTCAGGATCAGCAGGTGCAACCTCCGACTGATCAAAAGGAACAAGAGCTAGCTTAGGGCCAGGCTCGGGGTCGTGTGGAGGAGATGGTGAGACAGACATAGCCGTGTCATCATCAGAATCAGTAGCATAACGCTGCACTCCTACCGCCTGCAGGGCTAAAGATGTCACAGACTCAAAGGAGTCTGACACGGAGTGAAAGCTAGAGTAAGAGGATATCTCAACAACAGGAATCTCAGGAGGTGGAATAGCAATAACATCCTCATCTATTTCCCCATCACCCTGGGCAGCGACAGGAAGACCGTCTATAAAAAAATCGATATCATCATCAAACAAATCGTCGAAAGGCCAATCCTCAGGAGGAATGACCACGAGAGGTACGACATCGAGGATCGGAGCCACGATGTGCTCACCATCGGGGTGCCCAATGATGAGATGATCATGGACTAGAGCAGGAATGAATAAAGGATCCTCGTTTGGAAAACCATCAGCATGCGGTAAATCATCGCCAAAGTCGGGCAACGCGAACGGCTGGAAGTTGTCCTCGTCATCGGACAGCAGGTCAGGATCACTCTCCCTGTCTGACGTAAATATCTCCGTCTCAGGTGCAATCTCATCATCTGAGACGATGGCCATAGGGTCATCAACGTCTGATAATTCGCTCTCTGAAGAAGACATGATGCCTGTAACATAACAATCATAACATGTGCACATATATTAAACACTAACCCTTTGTATGCAATCAAGACAGTTATCACTCAATCATGTGTTCACATTATCCTTCATGAAACTCTTCTATCTTTCCTAGTCTACCCCCGACTACCACTAACGTGACCTTGCATTGTGTTTCTTGTCTTTCCTTTTGTAGAAATGTTTGTTCCATGGATCTGAGCATTTTGTGCATGCAATGAAAACATCTTGTAAAAATATTTTCGTGAGAACCCTAATGATTGTAGTCTAGACTCGAGAAAGAATCCTAGTTCGCTACAATCGATGCTCTGATACCAAACTGTCACACCCTGACTTTTGCGGAAGCGTGATTATTTGTGACTTGCTTAATATCATTGCATTCAACCATAACAAACAACTAAATGATAAAACCAAGATGTTCATCCATAGATTGATTTAAAACATTACAAACAACATTGTTTTCAAATCCCAAACACAGACTTCATGTTCAAAATACAACACCAACAATGTCTTATGTTCCATATAGGACTTGACAAAAGACACTAACAAACTAGGCTTTGACCCATGGATCTTATCCAAGATACAATACATAACCCAAACCCTTCGACTCCGGATGACATCTTTTGTTAGAGATGCGACTTGAAAACTTCAACGCCCGCCAGATCCATACTTAATTTCCTGAAATACATGTAGTTTGAAAACATCAACAAAAGTTGAGCGAGTTCATGTGTTTTGTATGTGTGCACAAATAAACCTTGTAATCATTATAAGTATGTATGTTTTGTAAAATCCGGTATGAAAGCAGACAAGGAAATAGATTAATTAATGGTTTGCAAGGCCATTAACATGTGTGCAACGGCGTAGGAAGGCTCAAACCTAGCAGATTTTGTTTCGGGCTTCCGGTTGGAAGACATAGTCACCTCATGGGCCAAATCCCGGTCCTCATGGGTGGGGCTCACTACACCCAAATAGATCTATCAAATATGTCCCTTGGTCCTTATACGAGGATTAATGGTCTTAAGTGTGTGCCTACCCATTCAGATGATCTAACAATTCATTCCTTAGCTAACCATACCATTTGTAAACGTTTGTAAACATTTTGTAACATGCATTTCACCCCCGAACTTATAAAACTGAAAAACAGTTAAAAGAAAAGGGGGGACATGAACTCAGAGTCTTGCCTCTTCGAATCAAACAACTCAAAGCTCCTTCTAGTGTGCACGACTACCTACAAACGTACTACGGTTTATTAGACGGGTGGGTCGTGCCTTGACCTTAGTCTTAATTAGTGTATTTGAGTTACATTTCTTTATGTCATCAATATTATTCCAAGTTATATAATTATTTGTTAAAATAATAAATATTTTAACTTAAATTATATTTATTAAATTTTTGGAATATTAGTTAAAATAATATATTTTAACTTGACACTTTTATGTATTTGTACATGTATAACTTCCCAAGGATGGGTGTATTCACACTCGTATTCTTAACCATGTGTATTTTTGCCAAGTATCGGTGGCGTATTCCGGTGTATTTATACGTACCAGAATACGTATTCTTATTGTGTTGATTAAGTATTCTTATACTTAACTTCCATGTAAGTTTTTCCGGAATAATATTTCTAATAAAAATTCACCAACATATATATTCTTAATATATATATTTTAAGAAAGCTTACATAGAAAAAATATTTAAAATTTCTCCCTTGGCAAAATAATTGTGTTTTCTTTTAAGTCTCAAAAAATAATATATTTTCAAGTTTATCTTAGAAAATATATATACAAATCTATTTTTCACCCAAAAATAATGTATTCTATGTTTATTTAAGAAAATATATATTTTCTCCCAAAAATAATATATCTTCTAATAATTTCAAGAAAACATTTATACTTTTATTTACCCAAAAATGATATTTTCTTCTTGTCAAAAGTATGATATAATTTTGTAACAATTGTAAAAATCATATTTTTGTTCTCTTGGTGTTCAAAATACCATTTACCAAAATATACTAATCAGTTTAATTCCGGAATATTTTTGTAGGTTATATTCCTTGTTTGGTTTCTCAATTGTTTAGGTATAAATTATATATTTATTTCTTGGAATTTTGGTAGTATTTTGGATTGTAATTTCTTGGTATTTTGGTGAGTTATATTATTTCAAGTCTTAAAATAATATAACTAATACACATAATATACAAATAATCACACACATGGTGACAACTAAATATATATTTTCCTAAATACATATTTAGTCACTTTTATTATTAAAAACCAACCTCCAATATTTATAATCTTTGTAACAATAATTATGGCAAACTTGATGTGAAAATCATAGTTAAAATACACTTGTAAATATTTGTTTAAAAATATTTTTCTAAGTGTTAAATTTCTAGAAAAATTTTGCCATAGTTTCCCTAAAAATGGAGGTTTACATGCTTTCAAAGTGTGACACCTGTGTCACCACGACCATCAAACAAATACCAAATCAATGAAATATTGTATTTCATACTTGGGATTTTGCGTAAATATGTGTATCGTTTGCACATATTAATTCTTGTTCGATTTCGGGCTCTAAATCGCTTTCTTGAGAGTTATAAGCGCACTGATGCGTAAATATAATCAGTTTAATGCAACAAACACTCCGGAATAGTGACATAGGCTTAGCATACCTTAAATAACCCTTACATAACTAAGAAATAAGTTTTGGATGGTTTGGTATGCCGAAATCAAGTTTATTCGCTTACAGGGACTAAATTCGACAAAACTTCGAAAGTATGTAAATTTGTACTGTAACAGACCTTCCGGAACTTGATCATAAGTTAAATATGCCCTAAATATCCTTTACATAGCTTAGAAATAGGCTTTGACGTGTTGGGTGCGCAAAAATAAACTTTATGCTCATTCAGGGACTAAAAGCGTCAAAAAGTGCATAAGTTTGCATTTTCGCGCATATTTTACGTTCTGAATACTTCCGGACTTCCAAAAATTTATGTAAGCATCCTTATATTATGCCTTTGTGTTTGGCGTGAGAAAAATCCATTCGTCGTGCAATTTGGATCGTCTTTCGCGCTTATGCGCATTCCGTCGTAATTAAGTGAACATCGCGATCGTACGACCCAACGAACCGACATCCGAGATATTTTTGAGCATGTTTTGAGTTCCCTATACTTTAACTTCATTTTAGAGGCTTGAAATGAGGTTAACGGGCCTTAAACGTGTCAAAAATGGACTTAAAAGCATGCAGGGGCTAAAACTGTCATTTTTGAAAAGTTGTGCTGATCAGACAAGCTCAGGCGGCCCGCCTGAGTTTGTGTGGATCCTGATGCGGGCCGCATGGCCTCCCCAGATCAGCAAAATTGTTGCAAACAGCTGTTTGCAACTATTTAGCACTTCAAAACCACTTGCAAATGGTTCTTATCAATCCTAGGGGCTCCCATGGGTTTGTAATTCAGTAGGTATGTGTTGTACGACTCAGATTTAACGCTTGGGGAACAAGAAACGATCTTAACGGTTCCATGTTTCCTATAAATACCCAACCCCAACTTCATTCAAACCCACTTGATTCTGAGATTTTCTCTAAGTTGGAGTTATAAACACTTCATACCTGAGAAATACTCGGAAATCAATCTTGCGGGGACCTTCTGTAAGTATTCTTTCGCGTTTTTCGTTCATTTTAGCGTTAAAGTCAAACTGTGTTTGACTTTCTGCATTGACCAGTTTATGGTCAACGCGAAGTTCGTTTGAACTTCATAACGTGAGCGTAATCACGATGGTTATAGTCCCTTGTGACTATACCTACTGATTACCACGTTATCTAGGCTCAGTGACGAGTCGTAGTTTCGGCCAAAATGCGTTTCCTCGCGTATTTTGTAACCAAACTACTCTAGGGTATTAAAACCGTTTGTTTTAATACCAAACCTGTTTTCTAACTTTACTAAACATGTTCTAGCATGTTTAGCTCGTCGCTTTTAGAATTGTGCTTGTTTAGGGTCGTAAAGGTAAGCGATCTAATCAATCGCTTATACTTTCGAACCCGACCCATTTGGTCGATCATTAGGATCCGACCAAACACTTTAGGTGACCATAGTTGTATAGGGAATAACCTTCCGAGGTTATACCTTATGGTCACGTTGTTTAAATAGTTGTATGATAAGTAGTTCTTATGCCTTAGGTAAATTACCAAAATGCCCTTTTTGCGCTAAAATTCATTTTAAGCCTATGTAACGCAACTTTTGACATATAAACTGTTTTGGCAACCATATTAAAGATGTTAAGGCATATCTTGCTTGTCATAGGACTAGTTAGGCATTCCGAACGCGTTTTACGCAAACGACGCGTTAAAGTAGCATAAGCTACCTAAATGGGTCGTAATGGGTCGTAAGCACTTAGGATAGGTTTCGTTTTAGTACGTAGGCTTTGTTAAACCATATTACATAAGTTCCCATACTTATTTGGTTTACGAACCCTCGTACTACCCGATCCTCCGATAGGTCCGTTTATTAATGTAGATACCTATATAGGTGCCGTTTGATTTCCGTGATCCCTCTAGCTTTGCTTGGTTGTTGTTCAAGACTTCTAAGCACCCTCAAGTGAGTACATAGACCCCTCTTTTACTGTTTTCCAAACATTTTGGGGTGAAACACATGTGCCTACTTGTTACTTTCATGATTTCATGCTTTTATATCATATACTTGCTATGTTCATTAGTACACTATTAGTACATGATTTCATTGTGTTTTTGCTATGTATGTTTACTTAGCATACTTCGTACATCATTTTGCATGACATTTCATGCTATGTTTGTTCATCATACTTAGTACATTTTACATCACATGCTATGTATGCCCATTGTGTGCATATTTAGTACATCGTTTTACAAGACATTTTATGCTTTGTATCATGCTATGTATGACCATCCATCGCATACTTAGTACATTGTTTTACAGGACATCTTATACTTTGTATCATGCTATGCATGACCATCCATCGCATACTTGGTACATCGTTTTACAAGACATCTTATACTTTGTATCATGCTATGTATGTCCATCCGTCGCATACTTAGTACATTGTTTGTGCATTCTTACCTATGGATTGGTTATTACATATTTCACTTGCCATACATGACATTTTGTTTACACATTACTTGATTGACATTCGACAACGGTTTAGACTGGGCAATTTACATTGGTGGTTTATGTGGGTAAGTGATTTGGGTAACGAGACGTGTGTAATATGATACAAGCATGGTGGATACGCCGCTGGTACTTCCTATATATAAGTGCTTGTATTATATTACATGGCGTAGTGTTATTTAAATCATTCATTTGGACTTATACATTTTTACACATATAACATATTTTTCACAAGACATTGTTTTACAAAACAGTTTGTTTTATACAAACTCATTTTTACTTGGTTATTCATTTAACCTTACATCATTCTTTTTAACTATACATATCTATTATCGATTTTCAAACGTTTTATAAAAGCAAACACTTAAACTGGATTCATGACAAGTTTTTGTTAAACATTTTCTTAAACCTAAGTCATGAATCCTATTTTTTTTATAAAACCTATGTACTCGCCGGCATTTTTATGCTGACGTACTTTCACATGTGTTTCATGTACAATAGTTGATGATATTTGATGATGATATTGATGCATGCTCACATAGGATTGGACGAGGCCTTAGTGACATTAAAAGATGCAAGACTAGTTAATTTTGTTATGTTCCTTTATTGTTAAGACATTGTAACTCATTTAATTCAATAAAACGAAATTTGTTTAATCCATGGTTGTGGAACAATGATTCTGTTACAACACTCCACGACGTTTCCGCCACGTTTTGTTGTTTTACGTGGTCGGGGTGTGACAGAAAAGTTGATATCAGAGCCAATGGTTATGGGGAATTAGGTTATTAGTATTGCTTTGACCTAGTCTATAACCTTCCTAGGACCCTAACACAAGATTCTTGTGTTTAGATCTTAAAACAATACCGTCACCTATACTTAGGTGACAACCACAACAAGAACATAAATTTGATCTGCCTTGAAAACTAATCATCTGTTCTAGGATGATTGATTACTAGGTTTTGAACCCTTTGTTATAAGGTTTCGAACCCTTTAAGTTTTCAAAATCGCGTCAAAGTTTGGGTCTAAGTAATGTGAACACGTGCAAACTGGAAGAGTGGGTGCCTGTACCCTTAGTTTTCTGTCTAAGGCTAGAGTGTTCGTACAAATCCGCAGTATCGGACCAGTCACTCTTACCTGGGAACTCTTGGGGTGAGTGTCCACTTATAGGCGAGCATGTCTTCGTGATACATTATGGGGACCTATTACTTTGATTCAGCCTTTGTGTGTCATTTGTTTGCTTCGTGGTTCAAACAAATGACCATCACCCATGCTTTTGGTCGGTAATTTCCTATTCTTACCCAATGCCATTTCACTTGTTTCTCTCCCTTATTTCCCCTTTAGAATGCCTCCGCGACGCGAGAATCAAATACCTATTGAAGATCTGGCAGCTGTCATTACGCAGCGAATGACTGCTGCAATCCCGAACATCGTTGCTCAATGCAACCAAGCTCTCAACAACAATAATGCCCCTTGCAACTTCAAGACGTTCAACTCAGCTAAGCCATCAAAGTTTTCTGGGTCTCAAGGAGCGACTGCACTTCTGCAATGGTTCGAGAGTCTGGAGAGCACATTCAGACATGTTCACTGCCCAAACGAGTGAAAGGTAGATTTCGCATCTAGTGTCTTCGAAAAGCGGGCTCTAACATGGTGGAATGGTGTAATGAGAGATAGGGGTGCCGATGTGGCACTAGCTCAAACATGGGAAGAGCTTCGAGCTCTGATGATGAAGGAATTCTGTCCTCGTCGCGAGATCAGGGCCTTAGAAAGGGAATTCGACGATCTTAAGCAAGACAGCGGTGAACATCGAGCCTACACCGATCGATATGAGGAGCTGAGCCTGTTGTGTCCTTCCATGGTTACGCCTTTGGATAAGGCGATCGAAAAATACATTGATGGCCTCCCTGACTCAGTTCAGGACATTGTTACTGGTAGTAACCCCACTACGGTTAGGCAGGCCATTGAGCTATCTGCAACTTTGACTGAATCTCATATCAGGAAACGTAAGCTTTTCCGAAAGGGTGACAAGAAACCGGTCGAGGAATCAAAACCAATCGAGGAATCAAAGACCATGGTTACTCTCAATGATCAAACCGTCCTCAACCAACCAGCTCAACCCCCTACTAGGAAGCCCTACAACGGAACTGCACCCTTGTGCAACCAATGTAGCCTACATCATCATGCTGGTGTGAAGTGCCGCACATGCCAAGTTTGTGGACTCATAGGCCATACAGCAAGGGTTTGCCCAGCTGCAGGTGCACCAAATCAAGCTGGCAACAATCCTGCTCAAGATCGTTTTCCACCAGGTTCTTGCTTCAATTGTGGCGAGATGGGTCATTTCCGAAGAAATTGCCCAAAGCTTGCTAATGCGAATCCAGTGCAAGGATGAGCATCTGACCGATTGGAAGACAACACTGTTTAGAAATAATCAAACTTTATGTATTATCTTCTTTTGTTGTCAAAGATCTATGAAACAATTGTTATCATTGTTTATAAATAAATCTTTTTATTTTACATTGCAATGTGCAAATTTGATGGCATGTATAAACAATGTATCCCCTTCAATACCGACAATCAAGGAGCCGTATTCCTTGAAGAAGAGACTACCCCCAACATCCTTCCATTTTATAATCTATTGCGTTTTCTTGAAAACGAAATCGAATCTTTGATAGATCATTCTATCTTTATAGATAGATTCTTGAAAGTGATTAAAGTGCCAAATGAAATCCACGGATTGGATTCTTGGTGTGCTTTAAGTATCCGCGACCAAAGATAACAAACTAAAAGTCAAATTAAACAACTTTGTGATTATGTGCTTATGTTCTCCCGTTATGTTCTTGGTGTGATCCAATTTTCTTTGTTGTTATCCAAATCCTCGTAGAATCTTCTATAAGGGATTCATAGTAGGATATCAAAAGGTACTATCTTAAATCCTTAATGGACTTCTACGTTGTAGTTAAGTACCTGGGGTTGTGAAGTACTATTCCATAAATTAGACCCGTTGAGTGGTCTAGTTAAATAGATTGATCCAAAAATCTGGTTAGGAATATCATGTGATGATATAGCTGAAAAGACTCCTTGGTGGTCAAATTAAACTGATCATTTGTCGATCTAATTAAAAGGACCATATGGTAGTCTAGCCACACTCATTACAGGTTTGATTTTCTTCCCCTAGACATTATGATATGTACTGTGCGGACTGTGCAAGGAATTACGTAATTATGGACGCGTACATAATTATGGAATTTAGTGCACAGAAACCACAGCGAGTTTTGTCATACGTCTAGAGTGAACCCTGTTCATTTCCAATTCTGATGAAGCACCCGTTGAAGAAAAATGAACTAGCTATTCATTTTTCACTTCTGAAAGAATATCCGTTGATGGAAATGAATATCCGTTTGTTTAATCCTTCATTTCGATTTCTGAAGAAGCAACCGTTGGAAATGACTCCGTTTGTTCATTTTCGTTTCTGAAGATTTTCCGTTGATGGAAATGAATATCCGTTTGTTTAATCCTTCATTTCCATTTCTGAAGAAGCAACCGTTGGAAATGACTCCGTTTGTTCATTTTCATTTCTGAAGATTTTCCGTTGATGGAAATGAATATCCGTTTGTTTAATCCCTTCATTTCCGTTTCTGAAGAAGCAACCGTTGGAAATGACTCCGTTTGTTCATTTTCGTTTCTGAAGAATATCCGTTGAAGGAAATGAATATCCGTTTGATTATCCTTTCATTTCTGTTTCTGAGGAAGCATCTGTTGAAAATGACTCTGTCCATTCATTTTCGTTTCTGAAGAATGTCCGTTAAGGAAATGATAGGATTATCCCTTGCATATCTCTGGTGGTTATTTGACACAAAGTCACGGACAAACTCCTACGAATAAATTTCGGGATGAAATTTCCTAAAGTAGGGGAGACTGTGACACCTGTGTCACTACGACCATCAAACAAATACCAAACCAATGAAATATTGTATTTCATACTTGGGATTTTGCGTAAATATGTGTATCGTTTGCACATATTAATTCTTGTTCGATTTCGGGCTCTAAATCACTTTCTTAAGAGTTATAAGCGCACTGATGCGTAAATATAATCAGTTTAATGCAACAAACACTCCGGAATAGTGACATAGGCTTAGCATACCTTAAATAACCCTTACATAACTTAGAAATAAGTTTTGGATGGTTTGGTATGCCGAAATCAAGTTTATTCGCTTACAGGGACTAAATTCGACAAAACTGCGAAAGTATGTCAATTTGTACTGTAACAGACCTTCTGGAACTTGATCATAAGTTAAATATTCCCTAAATATCCTTTACATAGCTTAGAAATAGGCTTTGAGGTGTTTGGTGCGCAAAAATAAACTTTATGCTCATTCAGGGACTAAAAGCGTCAAAAAGTGCATAAGTTTGCATTTTCGCGCATATTTTACGTTCTGAATACTTCCGGACTTCCAAAAATTTATGTAAGCATCCTTATATTATGCCTTTGTGTTTGGCATGAGAAAAATCTATTCGTCGCGCAATTTGGATCGTCTTTCGCGCTTATGCGCATTCCGTCGTAATTAAGCGAACATCGCGATCGTACGACCAAACGAACCGACATCCGAGATATTTTTGAGCATGTTTTGAGTTCCCTATACTTTAACTTCGTTTTAGAGGCTTGAAATGAGGTTAACGGGCCTTAAACGTGTCAAAAATGGACTTAAAAGCATGCAGGGGCTAAAACTGTCATTTTTGAAAAGTTGTGCTGATCAGACAAGCTCAGGCGGCCCGCTGTAACACCCTTAAATTTTTCACTTGATTTTAGTAATAAAATATACCAATTATATCAAAATATTGTTTTGGTGACATAACATCCGTTAACGGAGTTCTTAAGTACGTCAACCTTAGTAGACTAGTGTGTAAGTTAAAACATACCAAAAGTAGTTTAACAAGTAGTTACAATTCATACATAAGACTACTAAAGATTTAAAATATTGCGGAAGCTTTCAAAATGTAGTGTTCGGTTCTTCATTATTCGCTCGACCGCCATCCGTAAGATCCATTACGTCACCTATGGTCAAAACCATTAAAACATTAGTTTTGACATTAATAAATAATATATAAATACGAGAACTAACTTCTGATTACGAATAATAAATTACAAGTTTTGCAGGTTCCACCGTAACTTACGGTGTCACCGTAAGTTACGGTAGGTCCTGTGAACTTTTGGTCTGCCGTAAGACAGGGGCAAACCACCGTAAACAATTGACCTCTACCGTAAATTACGGTACCACCGTAATTTACGGTAGTCCCTGGGCATCCATACCTTGTCTAAATTGTTCTTTATGCTCAACCCCAAATTTCGGGTTTCGCTTTTCTAGCATACTTATATTCTATATTCTTGTATTTCTAATATGTTATCAATCAACCAATATCAAAGATCAATCCATTATATCCCGAGACATCAACCATGCCTTATTTTGATTATTCGACCCGTTTGGCTCGTCTAAGGAATCCTCCTTTTTTAGCGACTACCAATGAGTTCTAACCAACTTTGACCTATTATTCAATGTAGCGTCATCTTCGCTTTAATTCAAACAACTCTTATTCTAAAAATTCTATTACGCATTATATGATTATCAAAATCTACTTAATGTAACGGGTCAAGTTACATACCTTCAAAGTAGCCCTTTTTGACGTGGTTCGCCACCCGCTTGTCCGCTTGACGCTCCTGCGCCCGTTCCTATTGAGTTCAATTATCATATGTTTAGAACTCTCTTTTCAAATCATAATTCGCATAATACACTAAACATCGTGATTATGCGTTTAAACTTGGAATTTCAGTTCTAAGCCTTCATAGAGGCATTTCAACAAATACTTCTTGAGCAGATTTTTACATAATTATATATCACATCTTTAGTTTATCATTTAGCCATAATTTCACATAAATTCACCATTTTACATGATTGTAAGCTCCTAATTGCTGAATTCATCTCAAAATTACCAAATTACACTAGATTAACAATCTATTTCCTAGTGTTCATTCCAATTCACATAACCCATTAATCACCTATAATGGTGATCATAGTTTCCATCAAAATTCTACATGATTTCAGCCTCTATTTGTCTAGGGTTTGTCTCTAAACACCATAGTTATGCCTAAATCATCATAAGACGAACATGCAACTAAAATCTCAGATTTTTCCCCAATTCATGAGAATTCCAAGCTAAGAGTTTTCATTAAATTTCACATACCTTATAATCCTCTTGCGATGAGGATCACGATTCTAAGCTTGGATTTTCGTTTGGACCAGATTTGCTCCTTCAATTGAGAGTTTAAGCAGGATTTAGTGTTTGAGAAGTGGGGATCGCCCCTTTTCTTGCTCCTGGTCGACCAACACCTCCAAATGGGGTGTTTGGTTTTGTTTTACTAATTTAGTAACACAAATTTTAAACTTTGGCAACTTAAGTCCCTCCATTTTGAACAACATTTAATTTAGTGGCTTTTAATTTCTACTATAGGTTATTTCTAAACTATTAACCAACTAGGTTAAAATTTCTAGTTGGTGAATTCTCATTTATTTATACTTTATATAATTCTAATATAAAGTTTTATATTTTCGGGGTGTTACAAGTCCACCCCCCTTAAAAGGGTTTCGTCCCCGAAACCGAAGTACGTACCAAATAATGTTGGGTGGAGACGTCGCATCTCCTCTTCGGGCTCCCACGTGGTGTCCGAACCTTTCCTGTGCTCCCATTTGATCCTGACTTGGTTAATCACCTTGTTCCTCAAACTTTTCTCTTTACGATCTAAAATCGCAATTGGTTTTACTGCATAGTTGAGGCTGTTATCCACCTCGATATCATCATAGTGGATGTGAGCAGTTTCGTCGGCCAAACATTTTCGGAGGTGCGACACGTGGAACGTGTTATGAATCCCACTCAACTCCTCGGGTAATTCGAGACGATAAGCTACTTTACCAACCCGTTCAGTGATCCTGAATGGCCCAATAAATCTCGGGCTTAGTTTCCCCCTTTTTCGGAATCTAATTATGCCTTTCCATGGGGAAACTTTCAGCATAACCATGTCTCCAACCTGAAATTCAATTGGCCTATTTCTTTTATCCGCATACGCCTTTTGCCTGTCTTGAGCCGCTTTCAAGTGTGCCCGAACTATGTCAATTTTCTTATTTGTAGTTCGGATTATATCAGTAGGTGCTATCCCTCGTGGACCCACTTCTCCCCAACATACCGGGGTTCGACATTTTCGGCCATATAACAGTTCATACGGGGCCATTTTAATGCTCGTGTGATAGCTATTGTTGTATGCAAATTCGACCAAGGGTAGATGAACATCCCAACTACCTCCGAAGTCAATAATGCACGCCCGCAGCATATCTCCCAACGTTTGTATTGTTCTTTCACTCTGCCCATCCGTTTGTGGATGATAAGCAGTGCTAATGAACAATTTAGTCCCCATTTGTTCTTGGAATTCCTGCCAAAATTTCGAAGTAAACCGGGTATCCCTATCAGACACAATGGATACCAGCACCCCATGACGTGCTATTATTTCATTCGTGTAAACCTCTGACATCTTTTCTGACGTATAAGTCTCACGGATCGGAATGAAGTGAGCACTCTTCGTCAATCTATCTACCACTACCCATATGGCATCGAAACCACGGCTCATTTTAGGCAACTTGGTTAATAGGTCCATTGTAATATGTTCCCATTTCCAAACCGGAATTTCTAATGGTTGGAGTTTGCCGTATGGTTTCTGATGTTCCCCCTTGACTTGTAAACATGTCAAGCATTTTTCTACATGTCTCACTACACCCCTTTTCATTCCGGGCCACCAATAGTTTTGCTTCAAATCATTGTACATCTTGGTCGCTCCCGGATGAATTGAATAACGGGATTTATGAGCTTCGTTAAGTAGAAGCGCCTTCACTCCACAGGTATGTGGGACCCATATCCTTCCGGATCGAGTCTTCAACCCGTCATTCCCATCCGACAAATCCTTCAACTGACCTATGATTCTTTCTTTCTTCCAATTCTCTTCTTTCATTGCTTCTAATTGCGTCTCTCGAATACGTTCAAGTATACCCGAGGTCACCACAAGTTGCATCGATCTAACTCGTATTGGGTCGTAGTCCGTTTTTCTGCTCAGAGCGTCCGCCACCACATTAGCCTTTCCAGGGTGATAATGTATTTCACAATCGTAGTCTTTCACCATTTCCAGCCATCGCCTTTGTCGCATATTTAACTCTTTCTGATCGAAAAAGTATTTTAAACTCTTGTGATCGGTGTATATGGTGCACTTTACCCCGTATAGGTAGTGCCTCCATATTTTTAAGGCAAATACCACCGCAGCCAATTCAAGGTCGTGTGTAGGATATTTCTTCTCATGTATTTCCAATTGTCTCGAGGCATAAGCTATAACTTTGCCCCGTTGCATCAAAACGCATCCGAGCCCCGACAGTGAAGCATCCGAATAAACTACCATATCTTCGACCCCGTCCGGCAATGTCAGTACCGGAGCTTGTGTTAACTTCTATTTTAGCGTCTGAAATGCTCTTTCTTGATCGACACCCCAAATAAACTTCTCTTTCTTTTGGGTTAGCTTTGTTAGCGGTAACGCAATCTTGGAGAAATCTTAAATGAATCTCCTATAGTATCCCGCAAGCCCCAAAAAGCTTCTAATTTCCGAAGGATTCTTCGGAGGATTCCATTTTGACACAGCCTCAATCTTGGATGGATCCACCAATACTCCGTCGGCACTTATGACGTGGCCAAGAAATTGTACCTCTCGTAACCAAAAGGCACACTTAGAGAACTTCGCATACAGCCTTTCTCGTCTAAGTGTCTCTAACACTTCTCGTAAGTGGTTTGCGTGTTCAGCTTCACTTTTTGAATACACCAAGATATCATCGATAAACACGATGACCGACTTGTCCAACATTGGCTTGCAAACCCGGTTCATGAGGTCCATGAAAGCCGCGGGTGCATTTGTTAGCCCAAATGACATTACGAGGAATTCATAATGTCCGTATCTTGTGCGGAAAGCCGTTTTCGGTATGTCTTCTTCTTTGACCCTTAGTTGGTGATACCCAGATCTAAGGTCAATCTTTGAAAACCAGTTCGCACCTTGTAGTTGGTCGAACAAATCATCTATCCTCGGAAGCGGGTATCGATTCTTTACCGTGAGTTTGTTTAACTCCCGGTAATCGATGCACAAACGCATGCTTCCGTCTTTTTTTTCTGACGAACAACACCGGTGCGCCCCAAGGAGACACACTCGGCCTAATGAACCCCTTATCAAGCAAGTCTTGGATTTGGGACATCAACTCTTGTAACTCCGACGGTGCGAGTCGGTATGGAGCTTTGGCCACGGGTTTTGCGCCCGGAATCAATTCGATTCCGAACTCCACTTCCCGTTCAGGCGGTATTCCCGGTAAATCCTCCGAAAATACATCTTGAAAGTCTCTTACTACCGGTACATCTTCAATCTTCCGTGATTCTTTCTCAGGCTCGTTTGCATATATCATGAACGCCTTGCATCCTCGCTTCATAAGCTTGTGAGCTTTCATCATTGAGCACACTATGGGGTTACCTCCTTTTTCGCCATAAATGGTAACGTGTTTCCCGCTCGGAGATGTTAATTTTATCTCCTTGCGGAAACACACGACTTTTGCGTGGTGGTGGGCTAGCCAATCCATCCCGACGACTACTTGAAATTCCCCCATTGACATCGAGATTAAGTCTATCAAGTATTCCTCATCGTCGATGCTTAATTTGCAGCCTCGACAGACATCACAAACTATAAAACTTTTATTGGCCCCTACTTCAACCTCTAAGGGCACAGGCAATTTCGTCAATACAAATGAAGGATGTCGAATAAACCCATTCGAAATGAAGGATTTATTCGCACCCGTATCAAACAATACACGTGCTGGAATTGAGTTAATCGTGAATATACCTGAAACCACATCGGGTTCTGTTTTCGCTTCAGCTGCGGTAAGTTGGAAGGACCTAGCCTTTGCTTTGGGGGCTTCTGCTGGAGACTCCTTCGCGTCTTTCTTTCCAACTAAGTCCGGGCATTCGGACTTTTTATGGCCGGGTTGATAGAAATTGTAGCAAACTGATACTTTTCCCGGGCATAGCGAGGCCGTGTGCCCCGTCTTATTACATATGGGGCATGGCTTGTCTTTGAATCGACATTCCCCCTTGTGTCCTTTCCCGCAGACTTTACAATTTGGCGACCCACCCTTAGCATCCACCTTCTTTCCCGATTCTCCCGTTCGGGCTTTCTTTGTAGGGCTTGGATTTACACCTCTTTCCACTTGTTTCTTTAACTCGATTTCACGTTCCCGGGCGGTGTTGATAATCTCCGTGAGGGTCTCGTATTTTGACGGAGTCATAAATTCCCGGTATTCAGCACTCAGCATGTTGTAATAGTAATATATCTTTTGTTCTTCAGTGGTGACTAACTTGTCACAAAATCTGAGCTTATCCATGAAGATGCCCGTGATCTTATCGATTGTTTCACCCTTTTGTCTCAGCTGGATGAATTCTTCTTTGATTCTGTTAATAACCGCTTTGGGACTGTGGTGTTTAAGGAATGGTACCTTAAACTCGTCCCAAGTCATAACCCTCGCCGCTTCGGCTCCCATTTCCTTCTTCTTGTTATCCCACCAATCCTTGGCTTGATTTCTCAATTGACCCGTTCCGTAAGCGACAAAGTCACCTACGTCACAATGGGTTCGTTCAAACACTCCTTCAACATCGCTTATCCATCTTTGGCAAATTATCGGGTCGACCTCCCCGTTATAGATTGGCGGTTTACACGCCATGAATTCTTTGTATGAGCACCCTTTACGTTCTCCAGTTTTGTCTTTCATAAGGTTGACCGTATCCTCCAACCTTTTAACTCGTTCTTCTACGAGTGACAACACCGTACCTTGAATCTTGTCTATAAACCCAGATAGACTGCCTTCAATTGCCTTTCCTACTTCCTCGGCAATTATTTCTTTCATTTGTTCGGTGCTTGTCGGCACCGGATCATTATTGCTCCCTTTCGACATCTTGAAACTGAAATGTTTACATCAAGCGTTAAACATTTCATTTATGACATTGCTTTGTTTGTTTCGGTTTAGCCAAGTTCCTAACTTGCTTTAACCGTTCACATTTAATGCACTTTCCGGGTTTGAGTGTGTTAACACACTCTTCCCATGCATATCAATTCGTTCCTCATTCCTTACATAAGACCTAATCTACTAACATAATAAGTTAATTCTTACCGGACGATCGATCAAGCTTGAACCGAACACTTTAATTTGTTGACAACCTTAAGCTCTGATTACCAACTTGTAACACCTTTAAATTTTTCACTTGATTTTAATAATAAAATATACCAATTATATAAAAATATTGTTTTGGTGACATAACATCCGTTAACGGAGTTCTTAAGTACGTCAACCTTAGTCGACTAGTGTGTAAGTTAAAACATACCAAAAGTAGTTTAACAAGTAGTTACAATTCATACATAAGACTACTAAAGATTTAAAATATTGCGGAAGCTTTCAAAATGTAGTGTTCGGTTCTTCATTATTCGCTCGACCGCCATCCGTAAGATCCATTACGTCACCTATGGTCAAAACCATTAAAACATTAGTTTTGACATTAATAAATAATATATAAATACGAGAACTAACTTCTGATTACGAATAATAAATTACAAGTTTTGCAGGTTCCACCGTAACTTACGGTGTCACCGTAAGTTACGGTAGGTCCTGTGAACTTTTGGTCTGCCGTAAGACAGGGGCAAACCACCGTAAACAATTGACCGCTACCGTAAATTATGGTACCACCATAAGTTACGGTAGTCCCTGGGCATCCATACCTTGTCTAAATTGTTCTTTATGCTCAACCCCAAATTTCGGGTTTCGCTTTTCTAGCATACTTATATTCTATATTCTTGTATTTCTAATATGTTATCAATCAACCAATATCAAAGATCAATCCATTATATCCCGAGACATCAACCATGCCTTATTTTGATTATTCGACCCATTTGGCTCGTCTAAGGAATCCTCCTTTTTTAGCGACTACCCACGAGTTCTAACCAACTTTGACCTATTATTCAATGTAGTGTCATCTTCGCTTTAATTCAAACAACTCTTATTCTAAAAATTCTATTACGCATTATATGATTATCAAAATCTACTTAATGTAACGGGTCAAGTTACATACCTTCAAAGTAGCCCTTTTTGACGTGGTTCGCCACCCGCTTGTCCGCTTGACGCTCCTGCGCCCGTTCCTATTGAGTTCAATTATCATATGTTTAGAACTCTCTTTTCAAATCATAATTCGCATAATACACTAAACATCGTGATTATGCGTTTAAACTTGGAATTTCAGTTCTAAGCCTTCATAGAGGCATTTCAACAAACACTTCTTGAGCAGATTTTTACATAATTATATATCACATCTTTAGTTTATCATTTAGCCATAATATCACATAAATTCACCATTTTACATGATTGTAAGCTCCTAATTGCTGAATTCATCTCAAAATTACCAAATTACACTAGATTAACAATCTATTTCCTAGTGTTCATTCCAATTCACATAACCCATTAATCACCTATAATGGTGATCATAGTTTCCATCAAAATTCTACATGATTTCAGCCTCTATTTGTCTAGGGTTTGTCTCTAAACACCATAGTTATGCCTAAATCATCATAAGACGAACATGCAACTAAAATCTCAGATTTTTCCCCAATTCATGAGAATTCCAAGCTAAGAGTTTTCATTAAATTTCACATACCTTATAATCCTCTTGCGATGAGGATCACGATTCTAAGCTTGGATTTTCGTTTGGACCAGATTTGCTCCTTCAATTGAGAGTTTAAGCAGGATTTAGGGTTTGAGAAGTGGGGATCGCCCCTTTTCTTGCTCCTGGTCGACCAACACCTCCAAATGGGGTGTTTGGTTTTGTTTTACTAATTTAGTAACACAAATTTTAAACTTTGGCAACTTAAGTCCCTCCATTTTGAACAACATTTAATTTAGTGGCTTTTAATTTCTACTATAGGTTATTTCTAAACTATTAACCAACTAGGTTAAAATTTCTAGTTGGTGAATTCTCATTTATTTATACTTTATATAATTCTAATATAAAGTTTTATATTTTCGGGGTGTTACACCCGCCTGAGTTTGTGTGGATCCTGATGCGGGACGCATGGCCTCCCCAGATCAGCAAAATTGTTGCAAACAGCTGTTTGCAGCTGTTTAGCACTTCAAAACCACTTACAAATGGTTTTTATCAATTCTAGGGGCTCCCATGGGTTTGTAATTCAGTGGGTATGTGTTATACGGCTCAGATTTAACGCTTGGGGAACAAGAAACGATCTTAACGGTTCCATGTTTCCTATCAATACCCAACCCCAACTTCATTCAAACCCACTTGATTCTGAGATTTTCTCTAAGTTGGAGTTATAAACACTTCATACCTGAGAAATACTCGGAAATCTATCTTGCGAGGACCTTCTGTAAGTATTCTTTCACGTTTTTCGTTCGTTTTAGCGTGAAAGTCAAACTGTGTTTGACTTTCTGCATTGACCAGTTTATGGTCAACGTGAAGATCGTTTGAACTTCATAACGTGAGCGTAATCACGATGGTTATAGTCCCTAGTGACTATACCTACTGATTACCACGTTATCTAGGCTCAGTGACGAGTCGTAGTTTCGGCCAAAATGCGTTTCCTCGCGTATTTTGTAACCAAACTACTCTAGGGTATTAAAACCGTTTGTTTTAATACCAAACCTGTTTTCTAACTTTACTAAACATGTTCTAGCATGTTTAGCTCGTCGCTTTTAAAATTGTGCTTGTTTAGGGTCGTAAAGGTAAGCGATCTAATCAATCGCTTATACTTTCGAACCCGACCCATTTGGTCGATCATTAGGATCAGACCAAACACTTTAGGTGACCATAGTTGTATAGGGAATAACCTTCCGAGGTTATACCTTATGGTCACGCCGTTTAAATAGTTGTATGATAAGTAGTTCTTATGCCTTAGGTAAATTACCAAAATGCCCTTTTTGCGCTAAAATTCATTTTAAGCCTATGTAACGCAACTTTTGACATATAAACTGTTTTGGCAACCATATTAAACATGTTAAGGCATATCTTGCTTGTCATAGGACTAGTTAGGCATTCCGAACGTGTTTTACGCAAACGACGCGTTAAAGTAGCATAAGCTACCTAAACGGGTCGTAAGCACTTAGGATAGGTTTCGTTTTAGTACGTAGGCTTTGTTAAACCATATTACATAAGTTCCCATACTTATTTGGTTTACGAACCCTCGTACTACCCGATCCTCCGATAGGTCCGTTTATTAATGTAGATACCTATATAGGTGCCGTTTGATTTCCGTGATCCCTCTAGCTTTGCTTGGTTGTTGTTCAAGACTTCTAAGCACCCTCAAGTGAGTACATAGACCCCTCTTTTACTGTTTTCCAAACATTTTGGGGTGAAACACATGTGCCTACTTGTTACTTTCATGATTTCATGCTTTTATATCATATACTTGCTATGTTCATTAGTACGCTATTAGTACATGATTTCATTGTGTTTTTGCTATGTATGTTTACTTAGCATACTTAGTACATCATTTTACATGACATTTCATGCTATGTATGTTCATCATACTTAGTACATTTTACATCACATGCTATGTATGCCTATTGTGTGCATATTTAGCACATCGTTTTACAAGATATTTTATGCTTTGTATCATGCTATGTATGACCATCCGTCGCATACTTAGTACATTGTTTTACAGGACATCTTATACTTTGTATCATGCTATGCATGACCGTCCGTCGCATACTTAGTACATCGTTTTACAAGACATCTTATACTTTGTATCATGCTATGTATGTCCATCCGTCGCATACTTAGTACATTGTTTGTGCATTCTTACCTATGGATTGGTTATTACATATTTCACTTGCCATACATGACATTTTGTTTACACATTACTTGATTGACATTCGACAACGGTTTAGACATGGGCAATTTACATTGGTGGTTTATGTGGGTAAGTGATTTGGGTAACGAGACGTGTGTAATATGATACAAGCATGGTGGATACGCCGCTGGTACTTCCTATATATAAGTGCTTGTATTATATTACATGGCGTAGCGTTATTTAAATCATTCATTTGGACTTATACATTTTTACACAAATAACATATACAAGACATTGTTTTACAAAACAGTTTGTTTTATACAAACTCATTTTTACTTGGTTATTCATTTAACCTTACATCATTCTTTTTAACTATACATATCTATTATAGATTTTCAAACGTTTTATAAAAGCAAACACTTAAACTGGATTCATGACAAGTTTTTGTTAATCATTTTCTTAAACCTAAGTCATGAATCCTATTTTTTTTATAAAACCTATGTACTCGTCGGCATTTTTATGCTGACGTACTTTCACATGTGTTTCATGTACAATAGTTGATGATGTTTGATGATGATATTGATGCATGCTCACATAGGATTGGACGAGGCCTTAGTGACATTAAAAGATGCAAGACTAGTTAATTTTGCTATGTTTCTTTATTGTTAAGACATTGTAACTCATTTAATTCAATAAAACGAAATTTGCTTAATCCATGGTTGTGGAACAATGATTCTGTTACAACACTCCCCGACGTTTCCGCCACGTTTTGTTGTTTTACGTGGTCGGGGTGTGACATAAAAGTTGGTATCAGAGCCAATGGTTATAGGGAATTAGGTTATTAGTATTGCTTTGACCTAGTCTATAACCTTCCTAGGACCCTAACACAAGATTCTTGTGTTTAGATCTTAAAACAATACCGTCACCTATCCTTAGGTGACAACCACAACAAGAACATAAATTTGATCTGCCTTGAAAACTAATCATCTGTTCTAGGATGATTGATTACTAGGTTTTGAACCCTTTGTTATAAGGTTTCGAACCCTTTAAGTTTTCAAAATCCCGTCAAAGTTTGGGTCTAAGTAATGTGAACACGTGCAAACTGGAAGAGTGGGTGCCTGTACCCTGAGTTTTCTGTCTAAGGCTAGAGTGTTCGTACAAATCCGCAGTATCGGACCAGTCACTCTTACCTGGGAACTCTTGGGGTGAGTGTCCACTTATAGGCGAGCATGTCTTCGCGATACATTATGGGGACCTATTACTTTGATTCAGCCTTTGTGTGTCATTTGTTCGCTTCGTGGTTCAAACAAATGACCATCACCCATGCTTTTGGTCGGAACTTGATCATAAGTTAAATATGCCCTAAATATCCTTTACATAGCTTAGAAATAGGCTTTGAGGTGTTTGGTGCGCAAAAATAAACTTTATGCTCATTCAGGGACTAAAAGCGTCAAAAAGTGCATAAGTTTGCATTTTCGCGCATATTTTACGTTCTGAATACTTCCGGACTTCCAAAAATTTATGTAAGCATCCTTATATTATGCCTTTGTGTTTGGCATGAGAAAAATCCATTCGTCGCGCAATTTGGATCGTCTTTCGCGCTTATGCGCATTCCGTCGTAATTAAGCGAACATCGCGATCGTACGACCAAACGAACCGACATCCGAGATATTTTTGAGCATGTTTTGAGTTCCCTATACTTTAACTTCGTTTTAGAGGCTTGAAATGAGGTTAACGGGCCTTAAACGTGTCAAAAATGGACTTAAAAGCATGCAGGGGCTAAAACTGTCATTTTTGAAAAGTTGTGCTGATCAGACAAGCTCAGGCGGCCCGACTGAGTTTGTGTGGATCCTGATGCGGGACGCATGGCCTCCCCAGATCAGCAAAATTGTTGCAAACAGCTGTTTGCAGCTGTTTAGCACTTCAAAACCACTTGCAAATGGTTTTTATCAATTCTAGGGGCTCCCATGGGTTTGTAATTCAGTGGGTATGTGTTGTACGGCTCAGATTTAACGCTTGGGGAACAAGAAACAATCTTAACGGTTCCATGTTTCCTATAAATACCCAACCCCAACTTCATTCAAACCCACTTGATTCAGAGATTTTCTCTAAGTTGGAGTTATAAACACTTCATACCTGAGAAATACTCGGAAATCAATCTTGCGGGGACTTTCTGTAAGTATTCTTTCGCGTTTTTCGTTCGTTTTAGCGTTAAAGTCAAACTGTGTTTGACTTTCTGCATTGACCAGTTTATGGTCAACGCGAAGTTCGTTTGAACTTCATAACGTGAGCGTAATCACGATGGTTATAGTCCCTAGTGACTATACCTACTGATTACCATGGTATCTAGGCTCAGTGACGAGTCGTAGTTTCGGCCAAAATGCGTTTCCTCGCGTATTTTGTAACCAAACTACTCTAGGGTATTAAAACCGTTTGTTTTAATACCAAACCTGTTTTCTAACTTTACTAAACATGTTCTAGCATGTTTAGCTCGTCGCTTTTAAAATTGTGCTTGTTTAGGGTCGTAAAGGTAAGCGATCTAATCAATCGCTTATACTTTCGAACCCGACCCATTTGGTCGATCATTAGGATCAGACCAAACACTTTAGGTGACCATAGTTGTATAGGGAATAACCTTCCGAGGTTATACCTTATGGTCACGTCGTGTAAATAGTTGTATGATAAGTAGTTCTTATGCCTTAGGCAAATTACCAAAATGCCCTTTTTGCGCTAAAATTCATTTTAAGCCTATATAACGCAACTTTTGACATATAAACTGTTTTGGCAACCATATTAAACATGTTAAGGCATATCTTGCTTGTCATAGGACTAGTTAGGCATTCCGAACGCGTTTTACGCAAACGACGCGTTAAAGTAGCATAAGCTACCTAAACGGGTCGTAAGCACTTAGGATAGGTTTCGTTTTAGTACGTAGGCTTTGTTAAACCATATTACATAAGTTCCCATACTTATTTGGTTTACGAACCCTCGTACTACCCGATCCTCCGATAGGTCTGTTTATTAATGTAGATACCTATATAGGTGCCGTTTGATTTCCGTGATCCCTCTAGCTTTGCTTGGTTGTTGTTCAAGACTTCTAAGCACCCTCAAGTGAGTACATAGACCCCTCTTTTACTGTTTTCCAAACATTTTGGGGTGAAACACATGTGCCTACTTGTTACTTTCATGATTTCATGCTTTTATATCATATACTTGCTATATTCATTAGTACGCTATTAGTACATGATTTCATTGTGTTTTTGCTATGTATGTTTACTTAGCATACTAAGTACATCATTTTACATGACATTTCATGCTATGTATGTTCATCATACTTAGTACATTTTACATCACATGCTATGTATGCCCATTGTGTGCATATTTAGTACATCGTTTTACAAGACATTTTATGCTTTGTATCATGCTATGTATGACCATCCGTCGCATACTTAGTACATCGTTTTACAAGACATCTTATACTTTTTATCATGCTATGTATGACCATCCGTCGCATACTTAGTACATCGTCTTACAAGACATCTTATACTTTGTATCATGCTATGTATGTCCATCCGTCGCATACTTAGTACATTGTTTGTGCATTCTTACCTATGGATTGGTTATTACATATTTCACTTACCATACATGACATTTTGTTTACACATTACTTGATTGACATTCGACAACGGTTTAGACATGGGCAATTTACATTGGTGGTTTATGTGGGTAAGTGATTTGGGTAACGAGACGTGTGTAATATGATACAAGCATGGTGGATACGCCGCTGGTACTTCCTATATATAAGTGCCTGTATTATATTACATGGCGTAGCGTTATTTAAATCATTCATTTGGACTTATACATTTTTACACAAATAACATATTTTTCACAAGACATTGTTTTACAAAACAGTTTGTTTTATACAAACTCATTTTTACTTGGTTATTCATTTAACCTTACATCATTCTTTTTAACTATACATATCTATTATCGATTTTCAAACATTTTATAAAAGCAAACACTTAAACTGGATTCATGACAAGTTTTTGTTAAACATTTTCTTAAACCTAAGTCATGAATTCTATTTTTTTTTTATAAAACCTATGTACTCGCCGGCATTTTTATGCTGACGTACTTTCACATGTGTTTCATGTACAATAGTTGATGATGGTTGATGATGATATTGATGCATGCTCACATAGGATTGGACGAGGCCTTAGTGACATTAAAAGATGCAAGACTAGTTAATTTTGTTATGTTTCTTTATTGTTAAGACATTGTAACTCATTTAATTCAATAAAACGAAATTTGTTTAATCCATGGTTGTGGAACAATGATTCTATTACAACACTCCCCGACGTTTCCGCCACGTTTTGTTGTTTTACGTGGTCGGGGTGTGACACAAAGCATATCATTTTCTTTTATAAATCATCACAATCAACAACAATTCAAATAATACTTACCAAGTGCCCTAAATCAAGCATTAATCACTACTTCATGAACTTGAAATTGATAAAAATTTGTAGTAACTTAATAGTGTGTATAGTAAGCTTAGTTACCCTTTATAGTGTGGTTGTTTATTAAAAACATCATTATTGAAGGATTTAAATGTTTACAACTTGTAAAATATTTTTCTAAAAATATTTCATCTTGAGTTTTCCTTGTTAAATACATGATTCTACACTTGATTAACCACTAAAAATGTGGTTAGTTTCTTTAAGAACCAAGTTAATGTAAATCTTGTATTTTAACTTGGTTTCTTGAGAAAATCATTCTGAAAATCATATGTTTACAAGACTTATATCACACTTTGATCATCATACTTCAAGAAAAACATTTAATCTTTCAAGTTCATGTTTCACATAAGGATGATCATAACATAATCATCCTCTTATCTTGCTAGATTATGTCTTTAATCACCATCTAGCAAGATCATATGATGTTTAACATCATTAACACAAACAATCATCAATCAACACACACACATACACTTAACAACATGTATTCTTATGATTTTTAGTCTTATGTTTAAGATTTATTGTTACAACAAGAGATTTCAAGGTCTTTCCCTTTGCACATCACTGATTTTATAATAATGTCCTACAATTTGATTCATGTTATGTGACTAATTAGTGTGTGACTAATTAGTGTGTCTTATATGTATTAATTGGTTGTTGAATGTGTAGTATTAAACATAATTTAATTAAGGTTAATTTGTAAATTTATAAGAGTTTCGTCACAAACTCTCCTCGACGAAAGATTGAATGATTCACCAATCCCCTTGCGACGAAACACATGTCTTTCGTCAATAAGGACTTTCGGCCCAATCTGTTTCACGGCCCAATAATTGTTTAACCCTTTATAACCGTCAGAACGATTAGAGGAAAACCCTAAGAATCCTTTCTCCTCATTCTTGGTGTGACGGCATTAGTAACCCTCAAGGCATTCTTTCCATCTCGATTAACCTAAATCCTTCGGCATACGGTTAGTGTCCTCTCGTTAATGGTGTGTTATGATTCTGTGTTTGTTTGGTTGTGATTTCCTATATGATTAGAATTCATTAAACTATTGTAAATATGGAACTGTCATCGTGTAATGAGTTGATTTCATAATAGGTAAACCTCTGATTGTAGGACCAATGATTTATAGGCTAAACGATGATACTGTTATGTTTCGTATATATCAATGATTGATGTTTGGTTACAAATTGCATGATTTAAAGATACTGTTAAGTTTCGTATATGTCCATGATTGATGTTTGGTTAGGAATTGCATGATTTAAAGATACTGTTATGTTTGGCATAGTCAATGATGATCAAGTAGATAGGGTTACTGAACTTGCAAGAAACCGTCGTTTGATCCCTTGATTATGATGTACTCGTGTGTAACTAAGGACTCTGTGACAAAAGATCTATTAATTGACCCAGACAAAACATCAATGATGTTTCATCATAGTTGGCTTGGACGAAAGTTTGGTGTTTCGTCACCTGGGTTGTCGACGAAAGTTGAGTGTTTCGTTGGATGTATTGTGACGAAAGAGTGGGGACTTTCCTCGGGTGGTCCTTCGCCGAAGGGCCTTCTGTTTAGGGCTTGGGCTTTTATAAAGAGCCCAGTGAACTATTGTGTGATAAAGAGCCCAGTGAACTATTGTGTGATAAAGAGCCCAGTGAACTGTTGTGTGAGAATGCATGTTATACATGTAATGTGAACATGAATAGAACAGGGTATTGTTCTACGATAATTGGTAGATACAAACTGTGTAACCATACATGACTTACTGTGTGCAAACATGTGAATTGAATGATTACGAAACTGATATTGTTTGGTAATCACGGTAGGGTTTGGTTTGACCAACTGGACGGGTAATTAAAACACACCGAGCAAATCAAAGGTGAGTTCACTACTCTTGAGCATGCGTCCCGGTGGTTAGGACAGTCAGTGGGTATCCCGGGGAGGGATAAGTCTTTTGGGTTAAAACTGGAATGTTGGATAATACTCTCACCCTATCACTCTTAAGTCCCATCTTTTTGTTACCGGAGAGGTAACGGGGTATTAGTTAGTAGCGCTACTTAGGTTTGGCACCCTCACCCCGTACCGGAGAGGACGGGTGAGAACTAACGACCCAGTCATGCCCAGTGCTTTGATAGGAGCACTGGGGAACGGGCAAAACATACATCAGGAGACGTCTTGTTCAGTAACGAGATATTATCAACATTACTTTGGGATTTGTTAACAAACTGGATTAAACACTTGGTAACTAACCTTTTAGTAAAACTGTGAACTCACCAGCGTTGTCTGACACACTTGTTACATGCTCGCAGGTCGTAAGGTACTTTGGACGAGGAACTTGCTATCTGGATGGCTGGAGTGGTCATGGGCTGTGTCGCTTGGATTTACCGGTCTTTTTTACCAAATTTGCATACATTGGTTTTTGAAACATTGAACAGTGTTTTACTATTTGCTTCCGCTGTCACTATTTAACTTGGATTATGATCTATGAATGATTTATTTAATGAATGGGAATTTTGTTAAACATCTCATGGTTAGTTCAATGTGATTGGTGGCTGGATCCTGGTACGTCACACGCCTAGCGGGGTCACCGCATGTGGTATTTCTGGGGTTGTGACAGTTTTGTAGGATCGCGTTCGGCCCTGTTTGAGTCGATCAGAGAAATTCCTATCCAAATCAAGAGGCGGAAACTAATGATTTGGTGCTATTTCAGCTGGATTCACTTTTAACTTGCTGTTTTATTGATCAACAATACGAGTACACGTTCTGACAGCACTTCGATAGCACTTCGTGGCTTGTCGGAAGAAAAACACCGTAAACTATATGTTATGGTTTGCTTGAAGTGACACCTATTTATAGTTGAGTTGGTTCGCTTATACGTACATGGACATATAAGCGAACCTACATCATGTACAAACAAGCGAATCTATGATGAACACACAAGCGAACCTGATTCACTTTGACACATAACCGAATCTAGCTTGTGACACATAAGCGAACCTTATACAAACTCATCTTTCTAGGGCTTTGTGTCACATCTAACCTATACAACATTAAGACTCGATGAAAGACGTAGTCGACAGACGTAAGTGCACTAACAAACTCCCCCTCGGATGTTGACGGAGTCTTCGAGTCTTCACAAATGTCAATCTACAGCCTTTATCAGTCTTCGATCTTCCTCTGAAATATCTGTCATTGCTAGACTTCTCGTTCTCTTTCTTCATTATCAACAAACTCCTCTGTCTCGGATGTTGATACGATGTCTTCAGACTCCCCCTCTCAAACAGCTGGGATCGTAGTCTGGAATTCACAGCTTCATTCTCAGATCGTGCATAGGCTTCCATCAGGTTCAAGATCGATACCTGACTCCATTCTCTCTCAGAATTATTATCTGGCAAATGTTCACCTGCACAATCTCTATCCAACCATAAGTTTCTTCAAAGATTAAGTCTTTTCAACAATTTCGAAACTATGCTGGTAAATTACAGTAATGATTTTGCATTCAGGATCTTTTACTGGCTATTTTCAAAAAAAACTTAACAATTTCAAGTTCACTCTCCCAAACCTGTTCTTCATGTTTAGCTCTTTGAACTTTGAAAATCAGCTTCTCAACACCAGTTGTCGAAAATCTTTTTGGATTTTTCAAAAGCAAAGTAACACACACCATATGTAAAAACATGAAGCAAATGCAGAAAAGAAATATTTACAGACTATATTTTTTTTGTGAGTTCGTGCAAGAGGATCATATCAGTTTTTGAGACACATCACCAACACCGTTAAGCTTGATTACATATTAAGTTCTAAACAATTTACCTAGATTGTCAGTATGTTTGTCCACTGAAATTTTCACACAGACTTCAATTGATTCGAGATACGATATTAATGTTTTAGAAACTAAAACTTAATTGTGTATCACTCCACTTGAATATACTCCTGTATCCAGATCCCAATATTCAGTCTTACAGGTGAGTATACCACAAATGATATCTGTAAAGGGGTAATGTGCGAGGGCCGTGAGAGCTCAGGTTGATACTTCCGTATACGCAGAGAGATGACGGCTTCGACTTTAGGTGGGTCCCCTTTAGAGGATCTTTTGTTACAACAACAAAGATTATCAATTTTATTGTTTAATCAGATTGCGGAGGGCAAGCTTATATTTCAAAGCTTTTTGCAGAAAGTATTATTCGGGGACTAGGTTAGTATTTCCATACAGCAGAAGTCCCGGGATAATACCCCAGATATCACTGAGCATAAAGACCTAGTGTCTCAGAATACGGGACCTTTCAAACAAGATTTCGGGGGTTACCCATATATTCAAGAATAGTTACCCACGAATTAAGCAAGTTCGAATTTAGGTTTATATCTCATTTCAATTTACTAAATGTGCGAAAACCTACTGACACATCCACAGTAAGATTGTTTATCACTTTTAGCTTTACAATTCTTTAGCGTGCTGTGATAGTCCACTGATGTACTATCATTTCCTCTTTTATGCAACAAAAACTCATTTTAGTTTTATCATGTTTTTGGCTTTTTCAAATTTTCTGATGTTTTTGGATTTTCTAAAAAAACTTACTCCCCCTAAAATTCAAATACATCTAAAGAAAATTGAAAACAAACTGTACAAAACATGACAACTGATATTGAATCGCTTCAATTCTCCATCCGTTTGGCTTAAACAATCAGAACTCCCCCTCAAAACAAACTATTTTCCCATAATGATTTCAAAACACTTAAGTTTGTTTTAATCAAAATGGTTTTTCCGGAGAATAAGTTTAGTTGTTATTACCACTTGTAAAATTGGGGTACAAATCATTACATTGTTTTACCAATCTTGTGAATAATAGTTAATTCAAGTTCAATTCAATGACCCTAATTTAACCACTTGTAGAAACAACTGGTTCACATTCTGAATCACTTGTAACAACCACAAACATATAACCACTTGAAATATGAACCACTAAGCATTTCAAACCTGTTTTTCAACCAATTACCATCTGTTGGTTGAATTCTCAAGGTGCCGATTCCTACTCCTCGCTTACAAACCTGGGAGTTCCGGCAAGTCCTGTAAAAACTCAAACACAGATTAAGAATGATGCCGATTCATGATCCACGATTACCAACTTGGGATCTCCAGCAAGTCAGGTTTTTATTCTTTGAAAAATATATCCACCCAAGCCTGACCTTCCTTGGGTGTAACAACATCTTCTTCATCTTTTCTTTCAACAGGCTTGTAAATACGTCCTATGGAAGCATAAAAATCTTTGATACTTTTGGCCTTACCATTGACCATTTGTCCAAAGATACGTTTCACATTTCCGTTGACAGTTTTTTCAACATCAAATTTCTTCTTGTCAGAATAAAATTGATTTGAAATTTCAACTTTTCCAACTTTCTTCATAAAATTTTCAGCACGCAAAGGTGGAAAATTTTCATCGTTCATAGTTGGAACTTTCTTTTCAATCTTTTTCTCAACACGTGGCTCCTCTGATTTTATGGAATCAGATTCATCACCAGAACTATTACCTGAACCTTTCACAACCCATTTTTGATTTGGCACATTATCTTTTCTTCTTGAAGCACTCTTTGAACATTCTTCTTTTTCAAAAGTTGAATTTTCAAAACTAGTAAACTTCCGGGTTGACAGTTCAGTCTTCTCGACAATCTTCTCTTTCATTTTACCAGAGATTTCCTGTTTTGGCTTGAATGTCTTCGGACAATCCTTCGCCACATGACCAACAATCTTGCACTGAAAACATGTTCTCTTTTCAATCTTCTTCGGAACTTCATTCTTCTTCAGTTCTTCCTGCTTCTTGGCAAGGAATTCCTGATTTGTCTGCTTTCTGAATGATTGTTCTTTCTCAGCTTCTTCTGTTGTTTTCCCTGAAACAAACACAGTTTTTGGTTTATATAATTGTTCATTTTTATAGTTTTTCGGTGGAACAAAACCTAATCCTTTCTTTTTGAAATTACAATTATGGTTTGGTTTCTTTTGGAAACTATAACCACAATTGTAACCCATTTTCTTGTTGATTCTTTGTTGATCCCTTGAAGTGTATTGTTTAGATTTTCCGACAAGATTTAAATCTTTTATTTCAGAAATATTAATTTCTGTTATTTTGAAAACCATTTGACTCATTTCAAGTCTGACACTTCTTACTGGAAAAACATCATCAGAATATAATTTGTCAGAATCTTTCAAACTATAAGCTACTTTGAATGATTCATCATTCAAACTAGATTTTGACATCAAAAACTCTTTATCATAAACCCGTTTGTTCTTTTTGAATGTCAGCTTTGACATATTGGACCTAGACTTTGACTTGGGTTTGGACTCCTCACTGTCATCTTTTTCTAACACCTGATCGATCTCACTTTTTATCAACTTTGACTCATGATCAGTGTCAGATGACGTGTACCTGACATCAATATTTTCTGGCAAGTTATCCGATGGCCCAGACTCCCATTCTAAGTTTATTGCTTTTTCGACTCTCTCAGAATTTGGATTTCGAGGTGAATATTCATTTTCGACTGGGGGCGGACATCTATTGTAGACCACACTTGATTTCTTACCAGAAGTCTTCACCTTTTCTTCATCTTTTGTCACATATTTCCTTTCTTCGGACGTCTTCACTTCTTCAAACGTCTTCAAATTTTCCCCAACTGGATAAATCATGTCAACAACAAAAGAAGAACATGAGTAACTTTCTAATAACTTTTTCACTTTCTTAGTTTCTATCTTTTGTGTTGCTAACTCCAACTCCAGATCTGCACATTTCTTAATATGAAAATTAGCATCATCAAGCTGTCTCAGGTACGCTATCTTCAGTGTATTCATTGCCACAGCTTGTTCACCACTCGAATCAGTATACTTGTTGATTTCTCTTTTCATTGTATCATATGATTCTTTTAATCTGCTTGATTAAAGAATCACAGTTCATGCACTTTTCTGGAACTTCACTTTGTTCTGCATCCACTTTCACTTCAAATTTAGGAACCTCTTTGACTATCCTGTTTGGTTGTAAGAATTCAGCTCTTCTCTTTTTCTCAGCTTTAGCTTCAGCTTCTAATCTCTCTTCCTCTTCTTCCTCTTCTTCAAGCTTCCTTCGTCTTGCTTCAGCAGCTTCCATGACTTTCCTGTTTCGTTCTGCAGATTTCAAATCATAAGCATTAGCAAAGAAAACATTTAAAGTGTTTTTGGACATCTCTTTGGCCATGAGATCTTCATCTGGGCAAAAATCATCCCAATTGAAGCCTTCAGCCAATTTTTCGTCATCTTGTTCTGCAAGACACACTTTGCTGTTTGTTGGAAGATACTTATCCCATGTAAAATTTTCATATTTGCCTAGACATGCTCTTTTTGAACTATCTATCACATCTCTTCCATGAGCAGTTTGTGCCTGATGTTGTGCTGGTGGTGTGACTTGGTGATAAATCGCCTTTTTGTGATAATTGTTGTTACCAAAAGGATCACGATTTTTGCACTCCCTCTTGAAATGCCCCTTTTCCCTGCAACGAAAACACGTAACTTTAGATTTATCAAACCCTAAAGTTGAAACATTTGCATCACGGAAATCATCTCTTCCCGTAATTTGTTTAAACTTTTCAGCTCGTCTCATTACGCTAGCCATGCACCATTTAATGTCCATCAATTCCATTTCCTCAGAATTAATTTGATCGTAATCCTCTTTCGTGAGCATTGGGTTACCGATCTTTCCGGCCACAAAACTACTATAAGATTCCAATACCATTCCCAACAAAGACATTTGATTTTTAGCAATCTCTTCAGTGTAATCTTCATCATTTTCAATACTAAGAACAATGTTGCACTGAAGTTTTCTTCCATTCTTTGTTACAGAAATGTTTGGATCGAATGATGAAAATCTTGTGCTGCTAGATCCCTAGGATGACTTCTTCTCAGGAGAATCTTTAACACTGAAAGCTGTTTCGATTTTCGGAGAATGATTTGTTGATCCAGGAACACCTCCCTTGTAGTACAAGCTGATATCCTGTTCTCCATCATAATTCTTCATCCTGGCAATCTTCCTTTGCTCCATCTCTTGAGCTTCCAGGTGTTTGATGAAATCTCCCAGTGTCATATTCTTGTAATCCTTTCTGTTAGATCTCAGCATCATCAGAAACGTTCCCCATGTTTCATGTGATAGCGCATCTGCAAGTTTTTCAACCAATTCATCAGTATCTTTCTTAATTCCAAGTTTTGACATGTTTCTCACCAAGTTACAATATCTATCAATTATTTGCTTGGTGTTTTCAGATTTCAAACCACGGAATAAGTCAAATTCTTTTTTTATGAGAGACTTCTTATTTTTGAGCATATCATCACTTCCAGTAAACTTTGCTTCCAATTCTGTCCAAATTGAATATGCAGTTCCATCATGTTGGAGCAGTATCAAAATATCTTCTTTTATAGCTTGCTGAAGCAGACTCACCATGAGTTTCTCATCACGATATTTCTTTTTGTCTTCCGAACTCATTTCTCTAAGTGTTAACATCTCACCATTTCTAACATTGTTTCTTCTGGGTCTAACATATTGTTCCTCAGTGTGTTCCCATGCATCTAGGTGATAAGCCTCGACCCAATTTCCAAAACGTTCAGACCACATGTTATAATCATCAATATCCATGAGTTTAGGTGGTTTCTGAGATTTTCCGGTTTCATTTTCAATCAAAGCACTTTGACTCATTGAGATCGGGCTAGCAAAAGCGTTATAAAATTCAGAGTCCATTGTTCAATGTTCAAAATTCACAAATTTCCAAGCTTAGGCAAAATTGTTCACAAAAGCGAATCTGTTACAATAAGCGAACCAACCAAGTGTTTTATAAGCGAACCACTATATTGTCACTTGGAGCGAACCAGATGAGCGGACCAACGAGCGAATCATATAAGCGGACCAGTCAAGCGAACCTATTCAGAAATGTTGTTGGAGCGGACCTATCAGGTAGCTTGGAGCGGACCTATCAATTTCTTTGGAGCGGATCTGATTTATTTTGGAGCGAACCAATCCCTTGAAGCGAACCTTTCAAGTAATTTCGAGCAAACCTGCTCAGATGATGTCACTAAAAGCGAACCAACCCTATACCTTTAAGCGGACCAACTTGCTGATGTCACTGTTCGAGCATGCACGTATAAGCGAATCACCTAAAATCTTACTTTCTAGGTCAATTTTAGATCTTAAAATTTCAAGGATTTACTAATTCATGATTCCGAGTGCAGTGTGTGATTTTGAGCCGGTTTTACCGTGAAAAATTTTTGAAAGTATGAAGAAAATGTAGAAAAATAGATAAAATCGAGCTAAAATGGCAAGAACTCCTCCTCCTGAGCTCTGATACCACTTGTAGGATCGCGTTCGGCCCTATTTGAGCCGATCAGAGAAATTCCTATCCAAATCAAGAGGCGGAAACTAATGATTTGGTACTATTTCAGCTGGATTCACTTTTAACTTGCTGTTTTATTGATCAACAATACGAGTACACGTTCTGACAGCACTTCGACAGCACTCGTGGCTTGTCGGAAGAAAAACACCGTAAACTATGTGTTATGGTTCGCTTGAAGTGACACCTATTTATAGTTGAGTTGGTTCGCTTATACGTACATGGACATATAAGCGAACCTACATCATGTACAAACAAGCGAATCTATGATGAACACACAAGCGAACCTGATTCACTTTGACCCATAAGCGAATCTAGCTTGTGACACATAAGCGAACCTTATAAAAACTCATCTTTCTAGGGCTTTGTGTCACATCTAACCTATACAACATTAAGACTCGATGAAAGACGTAGTCAACAGACGTAAGTGCACTAACAAGTTTGGTATCAGAGCCATTGGTTATAGTGAACTAGGTTTTAAAACGTTTTTTGTAAAACCAGACTATAACCGAACAGTTAGAAAGCGACCATGACACTCAGCTCCAGATTGCAAGGTTCGTCTCTCGTTTACTTATTGAATAGTATATCAAGTATCACTATTGTATGATGTTGCATGCGATTGCAGACACTTAGCATTTCAGACTAGATTCATGTGTATTCACCTGAGTATGTGATTGGTAGAGTCAAAGTGCGATATCCTGTCAGCTTTCGTAGTTATGTTGGTGGTGTTTTGTCTAGCTGCGAGGACTTGAGGAACCTTTTAGCATGAGTTGGGAGGAGCTGAGATAAACATGCAAATCGCATTTCTATTATGGGTGCACACATAATAGTAATGTGGGGTGCATGCGATTCCCAGTGAGATCTAACAAGTGTGAAAGGGGTTCCGCTTTGTTGTCTGATGTACTTTGTAATCTGTAGATGTTTTTGTGAATTTGACTCCTACCTTGTCTCGACTCTCAACCTTTCCCCTTCTCTTATAGAATCATGAGCGGACAAGGTCACGGACGTGGTCACATTGCGATGACCCAGGCTGAGCTGACAAACCTGATTAACACACGTGTGGTAGAGGCTTTGGCTGTAATATTCGGGAGGTAATAATATTAATAATATAATAATTAGAAGTATTTATGTTAAATAGATTTAAAATGTAAAAAAATGTTATGCATGCTTCTTCTTCTATGTAAATGAAAAAGAAATAAGATATGCATATAAAATAAAATAAGCTTAACTTAGAATTTGCAAATCCTTCAAGTCCGAATTTCGAATTTCGGCACAGTTTTACATTATCTCTATGTCTATTGTTTTTTAAAGTTTAAATTTAAATTCTATCACATTCAAACGAACCAGAGGATGATATGGGATGCGATATCGACACCACCATTCTTCTATTTAGCCTCTCATAATCCCTTTTGTACCTGATAATTTTGTTCCATTTAAGCTTATTCCGTTGCCGCACACTGTCATAGTACCGCCGATAGCCGCTGAACCAACGTCGGTACGGTCGTGACCATCTCATGTGATTCGCATTCTGTTCGAGTCATTCCGACTCATGACCAGCCGAACACAAACCATGAATCACCATTGCTGCTCACCTCAGTTCAGTTCTGTTTGACGACCCCCTACGGTCGCTCGTTAGTCTCCATCCAAATCCGTCTGACGATTAAGGTACCCGAACGATCCCTCGTCCGATTCGAACTTATATGTTAAATTCTTCTTTGAACCCGTTCCGGCGACTAAAGTTTAGAATTATATAAAACGCAAATGATGTCGATTAAATAACCATACCGAAAATCTCTACAACTAACCTGTTCGATGTTCGTTTGTGATGCTTCTGTTTTCTTTGGATTGGATTTATGAATGCGTAAGTGTTGCATGTGTACGTGCCGAACGAGGATTATGTGTGATGTTTGTGTATGCATATTCAAGTGTGTGTTATCTTGAGTGTGGTTACTATGAACATATGGTGTAGTGGGATGTGTATTTATATAATATTATGTGTGTGCATCTAATATTACATGTGTGTGGGTGTAGTACAAAAGTGTGGCTTTTCTTTTATTTTAGTAATGCATGGAGGTGTGTGCGATGAGTTCTACAAGCATGACTGTGTATTGTGTGTGAAAGGGACTGTGTCATGGATGATGGCATATGGGGATGTATGTTTGATGTGTATGTGTTACAATATAGATATGTGTATGTGAAAGTAATGTGGAATTGACATACGTATAGTGTTAGTGTCTATTTTGGGCTCTGTTGATCACATTATACATGAGTATTGATAAAATATTAAAAACTTTATTCTATTAGTTTAGCACTTTAGTGAATTGATTTTTTTCCAATTAATGTTAGAATCGGTAATTATGAGTTCTACTAAAATATACGAATATAATTTGTGTTCATAATCTTAATTTTGTTCTTAAAAATGTGTATGAACCTTTTTAGAATAAATGTAATACATTATTTTCTAAAGTAATGGCAATTGGTTTATCTATAAACCAAATACATTTTTCGTTAATTATTAAAGTCAAAGGATTAGATTTGAATTCTTGGTCGCCGGAACAATTAACGAAAGAACTCTTAAATTAAATAAATTATAATAAACTAATCTCGTAGATTTGGGATTTAGGTTTGCATAATTTTGAGGACGACTCGATTGGTGGATTTTGATTTTGCTTTGTTTGCTGATAAGGTACGGATTCTGTTTCTTTTCATCGTAGTATACTATCCGTTTCTTTTTATGGGTACGGATTTTATTTCTTTTCATCATAGTATACTATCCGTTTCGTTTTATGGGTACAGATTCTTGTTCTTGTCATCAAAGTATTTTTGTTCAAGTCCGTACTTTGTAGTACGGATTGTTTTCGTTAGTCGTCTCTGTTTGGTATTGTTATATGACTAGTATGTATATTGTAGCATGCAATAGACTTTAAATCTTGTGCTCGTTATTGCATGTTCCCCTATGATATGTTTATTTCTGATATAGCTTTGTACTCTGTCACCCAAGCAATTATAAGACTTGTCGTTGGGGCATCAACGACATGACACTCATCGTGACGGTGCGTAACTAAAGTTCACGGCGTCTCTAGTTTGTGCTTGTGTAGCACTTGGCCCCTTGAGGCGAATAGATCGATCTTAGCTCTGACTCCTGACTCCTGACTCCTGTTGAGATGGAATAATGTGTGTACGCCTACATGCACCATCTCGGCACATGGACTATAGCCATGCATGCCTCTGTTTAGGCTTGTGGGTGCTTCTATATTACGTGACTTGTTTTATTGTTATATATTGTCACGTATGTCATGTCTCTGTTATGATATGTTTGATATGATTATATGCATCTGTTTATGTTCAGTATATATTATCCGTTTAGTATAAGTTTTGGGATTCAAGTTATATAAGTATCTGTTTCTGTGCCAAAATCTAGACTTGTTTAACGTCCGTACCGTTCATGTTTTTGTCCGCATGGCATGTCTGCCTTACTGTCACTGTTGATTTCTCCGTTACGGGGCAACTTTTTGGCTCAGCCGTATTTTCCTTCTGTTGTTTGTCTTATTTGTTTAACAGGTAATTTGGGAATCGTGGGGGAATAAGTGAAGAGTCGTGAAGATAAAGATTTGTTTTTATTTCGGTAATGTAATGAAAATTTAATTAGGATCTTTTGTTTTCAACGTTATGGATTGGTTTTAGTTTTGATGTCTATATGAGTGA
This sequence comes from Helianthus annuus, assembly GCF_002127325.2. Taxonomy (NCBI): domain Eukaryota; kingdom Viridiplantae; phylum Streptophyta; class Magnoliopsida; order Asterales; family Asteraceae; genus Helianthus; species Helianthus annuus. Next base: position 66,020,276 of record NC_035441.2, read on the forward strand.
CACGTCAACCCCCTTCGGGTTGGGGTGTTACATTGGCAGCCTACCAAGCTGGTACGATATGTGCCAATTACCCTTTATTCTTGTGTCGCGTACACAACTCTTACCCCTGTGTTGTATTTTCTTTCGTACATTAGGTCAGCAAGCGCAACAAAATCAAAACAATCCACCTGCTTGTACGTTCAAGACGTTCATGGATTGTAAGCCACAGACCTTCAGTGGGACTGAAGAGGCTGTAGGACTCCTGCGTTGGTTTGAGAAGGCAGAATCAGTGTTTGCGATGTGTAACTGTCCTGCTGGAGACAGAGTGAAGTATGCTACAGGCGCACTCGAGGATGGTGCCCTGACATGGTGGAATGCCCAGGTTTAGATATTGGGCATTGAGATGGCAATTGCCACTACTTGGGACGATTTTAAGGGGTTGATGAGGGAGGAGTATTGTCCTCGTGATGAGATTCAGAAACTGGAGAATGAGTATTATGATTTGAAGATGGTGGGGTGGGAGATCGAGGCATTCACGAAACGATCTCATGAACTAACAATTTTGTGCCCTAACTTGTCACGACCTCCACAAGGAAGAATCGAGCTGTATCTCAAGGGACTAGCCCCGCAGGTTAAGGGCTTCGTTACTGCAGCGAACCTCAACAATCTACCTCAGATCATCCGTTTAGCACACAAGATTACCGACCAAGAGGTCGAGCGAGGATCGCTACCGCCTCGTGTTTCTGCTACTACCCCTGCTGCTACCACTGCCACACCTGCTAGTGATAACAAGCGTAAATGGAACGATGCTGATAAAGCGACCAGTATAAGTCAATCTCAGAAAAGGCCTGATAACAGCAATAACTGTAGTTTCAGACAGTCGTCCTTAGTTAATCAAAGCCAGGGCAACCGTTCGGGTCAGGGTTCTTATGCGGGGAAACAACCAAAGTTCAATAAGTGTAACTATCACCATCGAGGGTCGTGTACCCGAGTATGTCACAGGTGCAACAAAGTGAGGCATATGGTCAGGGATTATAGGGTTTTACTTCCGAGCCAGCAGCAGCAGCACACCCCCCAACACCAATATCCACAACAGTAGGAAAGGCAACAACCTCAGCAAAACCGTGGAGACCGTAAGGGATGCTTTCAGTGTGGAGCCGAGGGTCACATCAGGCGAGACTGCCCTCAACTAAATCAGAATGCTAGTGGCAACAATAATGGGAACAATAAGAACCGAAACAACAACAATGGGGGCAATGGTGGAAATGGTGCGCACGGGAGGGTGTTCACTATTGGAGCTGGGGAAGCCAGGAATGATGGCAACGTGGTGACTGGTACGTTCTCCATAAACAACATATTTGCTTCTGTTTTATTCGACTCTGGTTCCGATTGGAGTTATGTGTCTTTGGGGTTTAGTCGTCAGTTACGGTTGACTCCCACACCTCTTGTAAATAAGCATGTAGTAGAATTAGCTGATGGTAAATCGATAGAAGCTTCTCATGTTCTGTTTGGTTGTAAACTTGATCTCATGGGTCAAGTGTTTGACATTGACCTACTCCCCATTACTCTTGGAAGTTTTGATGTGGTCGTTGGCATGGACTGGCTGTCTAAACATCAAGCGGAGATTCTCTGTAAGGAGAAAATCGTGTGTATTCCTCTCCCTAGTGGGGAATCTTTATCGGTTCAAGGTCATCGTAGTGGTGGCATGGTCGGCATCATCTCATTCATGAAAGCCCAGAAGTGTCTACGAAAGGGCTACCTTTCTATCCTAGCTCTTGTCACCGATTCAGAACCTGAAGAAAGGAAGATCGAGGACCTTCCAGTTGTTCGTGAGTTTCCTGACGTGTTTCCTGAAGAGTTACCTGGTTTACCTCCACATCGTCAGGTGGAATTTCAGATTAACCTTATGCCAGGAGCAGCTCCGATTGCTCGTGCTCCTCATCGTCTTACACCAGGAAAGCTGCAAGAACTATCGAATCAACTCCAAGAACTGTTGGATAGAGGTTTTATCCGACCAAGTTCTTCGCCTTGGGGAGCCCCAATTTTGTTTGTAAAGAAGAAGGACGGATCCTTCCGTATGTGTATTGATTATAGAGAACTCAACAAGGTGACAGTCAAGAACCGCTACCCTTTACCGCGTATTGACGACTTGTTTGACCAGTTGCAAGGGTCAAATTTTTACTCGAAGATCAATTTAAGGTCAGGCTATCATCAGGTGAGAGTCCGAAAGCAGGATGTTCCTAAAACGGCTTTTAGAACGCTATATAGACATTATGAGTTTTTGGTTATGTCGTTCGGATTGACAAACGCACCAGCAGTCTTCATGGACCTTATGACATCTTGATCTACTCCAAGAGCAAGGAGGACCATGAGCGACACTAACGCCTTATCTTGGAGCTCCTGAGGAAGGAGAAACTCTACGCAAAGTTTTCCAAGTGTGACTTCTGGATTTGAGAGGTACGCTTCCTTGGTTACATTGTGAATGAATCGGGGTTCCACGTGGATCCTGCTAAGATTGATGCTATCAGGAATTGGGCGGCACCAAAGAATCCTTCGGAGGTGCGAAAATTTCTTGGTCTTGCTGGGTATTATCGAAGATTTATCAAGGATTTCTCGAAGATCGCTCAACCTCTTACCTCGTTGACACAGAAGGGTGTTGTATATTCTTGGAGAAACAAGCAGGAGGATGCTTTCCAACTTTTGAAACAGAAACTCTGCAGTGCACCGATTTTGTCTCTACCTGAAGGTACCGAGGATTTTGTGGCTTATTGTGATGCTTCCATTTAGGGTCTTGGTTGTGTGTTGATGCAACGCAACAATGTGATAGCCTATGCTTCTCGACAACTGAAGGTTCATGAGAAGAATTACACGACCCACGACTTGGAGTTAGGGGCCGTGGTGTTCGCGTTGAAAATCTGGAGGCACTACATGTACGGTACCAAATGCACTATCTACACCGATCACAGGAGCCTTAGTATATTTTCGACCAGGAGGAATTGAATATGCGACAACATCGCTGGGTGGACCTCTTGAACGACTACGATTGTGCTATCAAATATCATCCAGGCAAGGCAAACGTTGTAGCTGATGCCCTTAGTCGGAAGGAAACGAAACCTAAACGTGTGCGAGCCTTGCAGCTCACTCTTCACTCAACTCTTCCTGATCAGATCCGTTCGGCTCAGACAGAAGCATTGAAGGAAGAAAACTACGAAGCTGAATATTTGCGGGGCATGGAGAAATGACTTGAGAAGAGATCTGATGGTATACTCTACTGCATGGAACGGATATGGATTCCCTTGTTTGGTAACCTTAGAGAGCATGTGATGGACAAAGCGCACAAGTCTCGATACTCTGTTCACCCGGGTTCGGATAAGTTGTATCAGGATCTTAAGGTCTTGTATTGGTGGCCGAAGATGAAAGCTCACATCGCGACTTATGTGAGTAAGTTTCTGACTTGTGCTAAAGTTAAAGTGGAATATCAAAAACCGTCTGGGAGCAGATAGCAATGGATTTTGTCACTGGTTTGCCGAGAACTCAAAACAGAAACGATACCATCTGGGTGATCGTTGACCGCCTCACGAAATCTGCGTACTTCCTCGCGATCAAGGAAACGGATAAGTTCTCTCAACTCGCTGCTGTGTATCTGAAAGAGGTGGTTTCTAGGCACGGGACGCCAACCTCTATTATCTCTGACTGTGATCCGCGCTTCATATCTGAATTATGGCAGTCAATGCATAAATCATTCGACTCACGTCTCGACATGAGCACTGCGTATCACCCACAGACGGATGGTCAAAGTGAGCGAACCATCCAAACACTTGAAGACATGCCGCGAGCATGTGTGATTGATTTTGGTAAGGGTTGGGAGAAACATTTGCCGCTGATCGAGTTCTCCTACAACAATAGTTACCACACTAGCATCTAGGCTGCTCTGTTTGAAGAGTTGTATGGCCAGAAATGTCGTTCTCCTCTTTGTTGGGCTGAGGTGGGCGACAGCCAGGTCATAGGTCTGGAACTTGTTCTTGAAACTTCGGAAAAGATTGTTCAGATCAGGAACCGTATGGCAGCAGCGCGCGACCGTCAGAAAAGCTACGCTGACAAGCGTAGGAAGCCTTTGGAATTCGCAGTTGGTGACTGTGTTATGTTGAAGGTCTCACCCTGAAAGGGTGTGGTGCGTTTTGGAAAACGCAGCAAGCTTAACCCTCGTTACGTTAGGCCATTTAAAATTCTAGAGAGAATTGGTAAAGTGGCCTACAAGTTGGAGTTACCTGCTTATCTGATGAAACACTTGTGGTGTCGTTTCAAGAGCTGAAAATCGACGACAAGTTGCAGTTTGTCGAAGAGCCAATAGAAATTATGGACCGGGAGGTTAAGGTCCGTAAGCATAGCCGAATTCCGATCGTGAGGGTTCGTTGGAACTCAAGATGCGGACCGGAGTTCACATGGGAACGCGAGGATTAGATGAAGCTCAAGTACCCACATTTATTCCCAGATGACAACTCCAAGTCTGAGAAATCTAAGTCTAGCACAACTGGTGAATTTCGGGACGAAATTCCCATTCAAGTTGGGGATGATGTGGTACCTGCAGAAAATCCACAGTCATCCTGAGTTAACGTCTTGCTGTTTTGGATTACTCGTCAATTTTCGGGACGAAATTTCTTTCAAGTTGGGGATGATGTGACAACCCGAGATTTCAAGGTCTTTCCCTTTGCACATCACTGATTTTATAATGATGTCCTACAATTTGATTCATGTTATGTGACTTGTTGGATTGTCGTTGACCCTGAATGAGTCGATCAGAAGAGTCGTTTATCTAATTCAAAGGCGGAATCGATGAATCAGACGCTCAAACTAAATATAATGCTTCACTTTATTGATCTTGACAATCTTTACAACCTGGAAACAATTTGGCAGCACTTCGTTACACAATCAGGTCCGTGCCAAATGAAACAGACATGCACCTATTTATAGTGGATATGGTTCGCTTATGTGGTCATGCACATATAAGCGGACCTGTGTGATGTCTGTGGTTCGCTTATATGGACAATGTCCATATAAGCGGACCTACATGCTATACCACCATATTTCATTTCTCGAACCTCGTGCACAGAATATTTTAACCTATCCTAATCTATTACATGATACAAGACGAAGTCAATAGACGTAGTGTACTAACAGACTCCCCCTCGGATATTGACGAAGTCTTCAGTGACCATTCTCTGTTATGCCACCTCTTCAGTGTTGATCATCTTGCCATCTTGTTCAGATTGTAACAATGTAAGTATCCTTCAATTTTTCTTTTTGATCTTTATAGTCAGCTAGCTCCCCCTCTCGTCAAGCTTCCGTGCTTTTAGGGATTGACTCCTAGCTTCCCGGCTACAAGCTCTTCAAGAAACGATATCTGGCTCTTTGCACACTTCCGTTTGTGTTGAGCTCGTCTTCAGACTCCCCCTTAGACTCGGCTCTCGGGATCGTAGTCTGGATCTTTCCTGTAATCCTCAAACATTCATAAGTAACAATATTTTCGAAATCATTAAACATGTTCTCTAATACACTCCCCCTATCAACAAACTTCATAGTTTTGACAATATTAACAAACCGGATCGTAAACTATCTCTATTACAAAGATTTTAACAATCTACACATCCAAATCCCTCTCAGTTAATCATTCAAGTTCAAATTAATGACCTTGAAGATATTCACAAACTGTTTTTGAAGTTTTTCTAGAAATTTCAAGTTTCAAATTAATGAACTTGTTTTATTTTCAGAAACACAATCAGCTTACTTAGATTTTAAAACTCAGCAACTCAAATATCGGTTTATCGAAAATAAAGCAAAAATCAAAATCTTTTTGTATTTTCTGAAAATATAAAGCACTAAAGAAATATGTACAAACATATTTACAGATAATATTTTTGTTTTGAATATGCGACAGAGGATCATATCAGTTTTTGACAAGATACAAGTACCGTTGAGCTTAGTTACACGTTAAAAATTAAACAATTCACTTAGATTGTCGATATACTGATCCACTTAAATTTTCATACAAATTTCAACCTATTCAGGATACCGTTTAAGTGTCTTAGAACTTAGTTCAATTCATGTGTCCCACTTCTTGAATATACTCCCGTATCCAGAATCCCAGATATTCAGTCTTACAGGTGAGTATACCACAGATGATATCTGTAAGGGGTTAGATGCGAAACCGTGAGAGCTCAGGTCAGAACTTCCGTTCAGCAGAGAGATGACGGCTCGACTTTTGGTGTGTCCCCTTTAGAGGATCTTTTAGCATTACAACAGCAGCGACTATCAATTTTATTGTTTCATCAGCTTGCTGAGGGCGATGCTATGTTTCAAGCATTTTGCAGAAAGTATTATTCGAGGACTAGGTCAGTACTTCCATACAGCAGAAGTCCCGGAATAATACCCCAGATATCACTGAGTATAAAGACCTAGTATCTCAGAATATGGGACCTTTCAAACGAGATTTCAGGGGTTACCTATATATCCAAGTAGTGTTTCCCACAAATTTCACAAGTTTGAAATTTTAGGTTTATATCCCGAAAAAGTCTACTAAATGTATAAAACCTATCGGCATATCATCAGTGAGACTGTTTAACGCTATTTAATCATTACAATTCTTTAGCATACTGTAACTGTCTACTGATGTACTATCATTTCCTCTTTTTATGCACAACTCAAAATTTTTGAATTTTATCATGTTTTTTACTTTTTCAAATTTTCTAATGTTTTTGTATTTTCTAACAATTTTTCTCCCCCTAAAATACAAAATCATTAAAGAAATTTGACAAACCGATATTGATAGCTTTGTCTCGCCATCCATTTTCTTCTTAAAGTGTTCTGATTTGTAGAAAATCTATAATCAAGTACCCCCATGACTTACAACCCATTGATTTTGACAGTTAGAAAACCGTTTCTCAATCTGTGACAGTAATCATGCTTGTTCAGCCGTGAGGGTTTCGGCGTAGTCCATCAACAATTATTCAAACAGAAATAGTATCCAACAATACACACATTACACAAAACAACATACAAACCCCCTGTTCGACCAAAACCAGGGTTCATCAACATCTTGCTGTGCCAGGCTGCTCCAACCAACAATCTCACAATCTTCAGCACCATTGAGCACCTACACAATCAATAATTTGATCATTTGAACAAAGCAACCCAAGCCTGTTTAGACTCAGGTAATTGAACATGAATTCTTCCATGTAAAACTGGATAATTCCTGTCATTTTTCTCAAAAACATCATCAATTTTAACCTCAACTATTTCTTCTTTTACCGGATTGATATGTTTCTTAACAGACCATATTTGACTTTTCGGTGTTCCTCGTTTGTAAAAATTTGTCTGTTTTTTAACCTTTTGTTTCTGAACAACACTTGATTTCCAAAACTCTGGAGGTTTTGTCATATCGACAGATGTTCTCCCACTCTATGTCGTTCTCAATCTGGGTGTGTGAGAATTCCAGGTCTGTCTAGAATTGAACCTGTTCGGGTTTGATTTCCAATTTTGATTTGAGGCAAACTTGTTTGTTGTATACCTCCAAGTTTGTCTCGAATCAAATCTGGTTGACCTTGGTTTCACACTCTCAGATTTCTTTATCTCAACATCAACAGGCTTTGGATTTGGACACTTTCGTGCAACATGTCCAATTTTATCACATTTAAAACAAACTTTCTTTGAAACATCCTTTGCCTGATGTTGTTTCTTTTTCATAGCCTCAAACTCTACATTAGATTGTTTTCCAATTTTGAGTTTTTCTTCTTCGGTGAAGCTTTTTTCTTAGAACCAGGTTTGTTATAAGACCCTTTGAAACCTTTACCAGCAAACTTCGACATTTCAGACTTCTCAATTTCAACCATCTTGAAAACTTTGTCAATTTTCTCTGAAATCACATTCTGAATCGGGAAAACAACATCTAAGAATAATTTGTCCGATCCAATCATGGTATAAACCAATCCTTTTAGAATCATCATTCAAATTCTTCTCGGATTTTGTGTCTTTCAGATATCCATCATAAAGATTTCCTTCATCTTCATCATGTGATTCAGACTTACCTTTCAAAACACTATCACCCACCTTACATAGCACCTCTGAATCATCAGCATCATCACATTTGGTGTAAGTCACATCGATACTTTCAGGTAATTGGTCAGCTATGTTCAAACCCTTTGCCACCTTTTCCTCATCATAAAAAGTACAATTGTCTCTCAATGGTGGTGGTACCTGATGATATTCTGAACCAATACCCTTTTTACAATCATTAGTATCTTTGTCATCTGGTGTGATATTGAAAATACGTTCGAGAATGTACGAAGAGTTATGATAACTTTGAAGTTTTGTAATAATCTTTTCTTTTTCAGCCAAGAGTTGTTTAAGATTAGCAATTTCATCAACACGCTTGTTTAATTCAATTTGCTTTTCTTTAAACTGTCTTTCATACATTTCTTTGGTTGTTAAAGTTTCAGACAATCTTTGATCAAAACTTTTGACTTGACTCTTCAAAGCATCATAAGCTTCTTGTACTCTCTTACTTGACCATTTTAAAGAATCATACTGTTTTTGTAACTCTAGAAACTTAAATTCTTTCTCAATGCAATCAACACATTTTGTGTCATATTTTTCTTTCAAAACCTTATTTTCTTTTTCAAAATCATGACATTTCTGTGTTAATTTCTCAACTTTTAATTTTAAACTTTGCTCTGTGTCAATCCATTCTTTACATTTCAGTTTTAAAGCATTTTCAAGTTTGTTCATTTCATTATCTTTTGTTTTTATTATTTCTTCTTTTTCAGTACAGGCTTTGCACTTTTCAATGCAATTCCTGCACTTGTTTTCCTTTTCTACAACCAATTCAACATTTGATAATTCAGAAGATTTTATTACCTCAGTGATTGACACCTCGGCGTGCTCAGCTGCCTTTGTCTCATGTATCTTCTCAACTCTTTCTTCCTTTTCTTTCGGCTTCTGTTCTTCCTCAGCTTTTTGATTCTCTTCACCAGCAAGCTTTGCAACAGTCTTTACCTCTTCAATCATCTTCTTCAACTCTTCTTCTTTTCTCTTCTTCATCTCTACCACCTTCGGTAGACTTGCTTCAAAGACTTCTCTCAACTTGTTCATCAACTCTGGCAGATAGCTTTTATCAGAAAGCCTTTTTGTGTTGAAAGTACGCTCACTTGGAAACACATTGGTTACAACATCAAAATCAACTTTTGACGGATCTACCACTGGATTACCCTGTGGGTCCAAGTAACACTCCAACTCTTCATTCCATCTCTTGGCTTTCTGTGCTTCTTGAAATGGTTCATACAGCTTGCCAATCTCCCATCTTGCACTGTCTCTTCTCCACCAGGTATCATGATCATCTTTTGCAATAAATGCATAACCAACAGCATCTTGTTCTGGAAGAACTTCTCTGCTCCAGTCATAACCTTCATCATCATAAATGACTGCAAGAGCCCTTGATTTTTCTTCCTGTTGTTTCAACCTTGGTGGTTCAGACTTATTTTGATGGTAAATCGCTTTCTTGTAATAATCTTCATTGAACGGGTTTTCAGAATCATCAGCAACATACGAATTTCTGCACTCGCGCTTGAAGTGACCTTTTTGTTTGCATTTGAAACATGTCACTTTGGATTTATCAAAACCCAGTTTGGTAGATGGCCCTCCAATTGACTTCCTCCCCGTAATATCCATGAACCGCTGTGCTCGACGAACTGCACTGGCCATGCACCATCTGATATCCATCAGTTCCATCTCCTCAGGGTCTATTTGATCATACTCTTCTTTTGTCAAATTGGTATTTGCAATCTTCCCTGCGACGAGGCCTTCATACGATTCCAGTACAGATGCTAAGAAAACCATCTGTTGTTTTGCTGATTCTTCACTGAAGTTCTGCCCATTCTTCAAATCGATTGCGATATTACACTGAAATACATTCTTTAAAGCAGATTGGTCTGAAGTGTTTGAAGAAGAACCACTGTGAAAACCACTGTGAAGACTTTCATTGTTGACTGAGTTCGAACTTTCTGCAGAAAATGCTGTTTTTGGAGAACCAGCATTTGGTATATTTCCTCTGTAATAAAGCTCCACATTCTGCTGATAAGCTGAACTGTTGACTTTAGATCTCTTTAACTCCAATTCATGACTTTCAAGCCTTTCAATCAGCAAATCAATCTTTAAATCATCTGGCTTGATTGTATTCTTCAGCATAAGAGCAAAATATTGCCATTCTTGATCATTTGGCAATGAATCAAACAATTTATCCACCATCAAATCTTCATCATAATTGATTCCATGTCTGGTCAACTCCATTTTCAGATGTCCAAATGTCTCTAGCATTTTACAAACAGATTCATTTTTTCATACAGCTGAATAAATCAAACTCTCTACGCAACAACTTCTTCTTGTTTTTGACAATCTCATTACTCCCAATACACTTTCTCTCCAATGCTTCCCACAATTTCTTTGAGGTTTTTTCTTGTTCAAGCAATGAGATAATATCCTCTCTCACTGACTGTTTGATCAACGTTATCATTCTGTATTCAGCAACAACATTCTTTACATCTTTTTCTGAAAAATCTTTCTCCTTGATTAACTCTCCTTCTGCTTTCTCTGGTGCTTGATATTCAGTTACTAACTTTAACCAGCTTTCAGGAGCGAAAGCTTTCACCCATCCTTCAAATCTGTTTTTCCACCAATTATAATCTTCAACTTTCATCAACTTTGGTGGCTTCTGTTGGCTTCCGTACATGTTTTCGAACTTCAAATTATCCGAAATCTCTTTTGAATATTTTTTCAACTCAGATCTTCTATCTGACGATTTGGAAGTGAACGCGTTGTAGAATGTATTGTAGAATTCTTCACCGTTGTTCGACATTTTTTATCACCTGAAAGTCAATAACCTGGAAGCAAACAAACAAACTTAATCAGTTCAAACAATATCAAGTAATTTGAAATATACTAACACTCGATTGTCGTGAAATAATCTTGACACTTGGACGAAAACCAGATTGAATGAATGAGCGAAACCAGATTGGTCAAATAAGCGGACCAATAACTCTGACCGAATAAGCGAATCCCGATTGGACCAAATAAGCGGACCAGAACTGTTCTTTTGAGCGAACCAGGTTGAGTTCATTCGAGCGGATCTATATTGTCCGTTTGAGCTAACTGAATCGATTTAGAAGCGAACCGTAGTCAAATGAAGCGGACCAGATGGATTCATTAAAGCGAACCAATTTTGTTCGGTCGAGCGAACCTATCAATTGTTCGGATAAGCGGATCTTTCGAACGAACCAAGTACTTTTCAAGCGAACCTATCAATGAATTAAGAGCGGACCTGTCAACTTCTGTACAATGGAGCGAACCTATCTACTGTCCGGAAAAACGAACCTATATCCGAAGACTGTTTTGTCCATTTTTAGTTCGAATTTTAGACTGAAATTTTCAAGGATTTGTTATTGTCCACTAATACACAATCTGTGAAAAATTTGTCTGATTTTAACCGTGGAAACTTGTCCAAATAGAAAAAGAAGGTGTAGAAGACAGAAAACGGATCAAATTTGAGCTGAACTCTTCCTCCTGAGCTCTGAAACCACTTGTTGGATCGTCGTTGACCCTGAATGAGTCGATTAGAAGAGTCGTTTATCTAATTCAAAGGCGGAATCGATGAATCAGACGCCCAAACTAAATATCATGCTTCACTTTATTGATCTTGACAATGTTTACAACCTGGAAACAATTTGGCAGCACTTCGTTACACAATCAGGTCCGTGCCAAATGAAACAGACATGCACCTATTTATAGTGGATATGGTTCCCTTATGTGGTCATGCACATATAAGCGGACCTGTGTGATGTGTGTGGTTCGCTTATATGGACAATATATCTGTTAATTGACCCTTCTGTTTGGGGCTTGGGCTTTTATAAAGAGCCCAGTGAACTATTGTGTGATAAAGAGCCCAGTGAACTATTGTGTGATAAAGAGCCCAGTGAACTATTGTGGGAGAATGCATGTTATACATGGAATGTGAACATGAATAGAACAGGGTATTGTTGTACGATAATTGGTAGATACAAACTGTGTAACCATACATGACTTACTGTGTGCAAACATGTGAATTGAATGATTACAAAACAGAAATTGTTTGGTAACCACGATAGGGTTTGGTTTGACCAACTAGACGGGTAATTAAAACATACCGAGCAAATCAAAGGTGAGTTCACTACTCTTGAGCATGCGTCCCGGTGGTTGGGACAGTCAGTGGGTATCCCGGGGAGGGATAAGTCTTTTGGGTTAAAACTGGAATGTTGGATAATACTCTCACCCTATCACTCTTAAGTCCCATCTATTTGTTACCGGAGAGGTAACGGGGTATTAGTTGGTAGCGCTACTTAGGTTTGGTACCCTTACCCTGTACCGGAGAGGACGGGTGTGAACTAATGACCCAGTCATGCCCAGTTCTTTGATAGGAGCACTGGGGAACGGGCAAAACATACATTAGGAGCCGTCTTGTTCAGTAACGATATATTATCAACATTACTTTCGGATTTGTTAACAAACTGGATTAAACACTTGGTAACTAACGTTTTAGTAAAATGTGAACTCACCAGCATTGTCTGATACACTTGTTACATGCTCGCAGGTAGTTAGGTACTTTGGACGAGGAACTTTCTATCTGGGTGACTGGAGTGGTCATGCGTTGTGTCGCTTGGATTTACCAGTCTTGTTTACTAAACTTGCACACATTGGTTTTTGAAACATTGAACAGTGTTTTACTATTTGCTTCCGCTGTCACTATTTAACTTGGACTATGATCTATGAATATTTTATTTAATGAATGGGAATTTTGTTAAACATCTCATGGTTAGTTCAATGTGATTGGTGGCTGGATCCTGGTACGTCACACGCCTAGCGAGGTCACCGCATGTGGTTTTTTTGGGGGTGTGACATTTATGTTCTTGATCATTAGTGTTCTTCATGTTAAGTTACTTGTAACATCTTTTAACCAACTAAATAAGATATAAAATGGAGTTTAGATGGTCTTACTACTAGCTCAAGGCTAGGGTTGAACACAAGAAAATGAAGATGATAAATGAGGTGGTTAATAGCTTATATGAGAGGTCCTTCCACTTCCAAGAGTTCCTAGCTTCCTTGTAATGCTTCTTACACCTTTGTATATCAAGAGAATGGATGAAAATTGAATGAAAGTGGTGGTGGTGTGTGGTGTGGTTTACAACCGAAGGCAAGAGGAGAGGAAGAAGAGAGTTCAAATGTTGGTTCGTTTGTGAAAATGAAGATGATGATCTTTTGGTTATCTTTATAATCTTCCAACAACATTACATCTAATGGATAATATGTTATAAAAAGATGGAGACAAAATCTATTATAATAAATAGAGAAAATCAAGGTGTGGGGGCCACCTTGTAACCGTGAGATGGGGGGTCTTTAGTTGAGTTTCAATGGTAAGTTAGGTTTAATGGTTGAAATCCAAGTGTTTTAGTTAGGTGTTCAATTGTTATGTAATTATATAGTGTGTTATGATGTTCGGGTACCATAACTAGCTTGGTAATGATAAAACTATGCTTCTAGTGAAAATTTGGTGTTTCGGGTAGTGTCCGGTTGTTCGGTTGGTTACCGGTTTGTTAAGGTGCTAAACTATGCTGTTTAGTTTGCTTTATGTTACCTTTCATGACAGTTTTGATTCCCGACACTTAGGAAAGCATCCTGGACTATTTAACCATATTTTTGCATGATATTAAGTTGTTTAAATACTAAATTGTGCTGAATTTTGCTGAATTCAACAGTTTATGTGAGTTTTAGGCACTTTCCGGCACTTAAACTATTTCTAGGAAGGCAGTTTTATGATCCTTACTTTCCTACACACTATACTAGTGTAACTCTTGGTTTCTGGCTCATTCTGTGGCTCAATACCATGTCTGTCTATGTACTGAACTCCGTCAGCATTTTTCTAATTTGTCTGATAGCTGTGCTAACTTAGTTTCATGCATCATTTGAGTCAATAAATGTTGCATGCAATAATGATATGGCATTATGCAATATATGAGGCATAAGTATGTATATGGTAATAACCAGAAAGGAGTTCATGTCATAAATTGTTAATCAGCACAGTCATTAAGCACTAATTACTGTTTAATAATTGTACGGATACATGCAAATTTGACAATTGTCACAACGATAGACATAAATGCACTCACAGACTCCCCCTTGGATATTGCTGGAGTCAATCTCGTAGCGTCTTGTCTTTCTCTCTCTCTTTGAGTCATCTTGAAGCTCTATCATCTTCAGCAGTCACAGACTCCCTCTTGCTCGAACAGACTACCCGTGGATCTGTCTTCTGCTTCAGTTGCCCCCCCCCCTTCATTAGATTCTTTTTCTTAAGGCTCCCCCTTTCGTTAAGCTACCGTGCTTTTGGGATCGACACCGGGCTTTCTGGTTACAAGCTCTCCCTTACGTCGAGCTCGTCTTCAGACTCCCCCTTAGACTCGGCTATCGGGATCGTAATCTGGTACAACAACTGCAATCTCAAACATTTATAAGTGAAAACATTTTGAACATCTAGGAGTGAAAACCTGGCTCTCAGCATAAGCTGAAACTTTTCAAATATGCGACAATGAAAGCACTTTCGGTTGTCCAAAAATGATGACCTGGTTCTCAAAAACTTTTAATCAAGAACCTGGCTCTATTACACAAAAATAACAATATGAGTATATCCAGGATTACTTGACTTATTCTCCCTCTATCAAAATTCTTTATAGATTCGACAGTTTAAGAATCCAACTCCCTCACAGATAATCATCCAAGTCCAAATTAATGACCTTGGAGATTTCACAAACTGTTTTTGATTTTTGATTTCAAAACTAAAAGTTTCAAGTTAATGAACTTTTTTATTTTCAGAAGCACGTTCAGCATACTTAGATTTTGAAACTCAGCTTCTCAAACATAGGTTGTCGAAAACAAAGTAGATTCAAAATCTTTATGTATTTTTCTGAAACTTAAAGCAGTAAAGAAATATTTACAAACATATTTGCAGCCAATATTCTTGTTTGAGTTCGTGTCAGGGGATCATATCAATTTTTGACAAATCACTAGTGCCGTTGAGCTTTAACACTTAAAGTTCTAAACGATTCACTTAAATTGTCAGTATACTGATCCTTTTTGTTTGCATTTGAAGTAGGTCACCTTTGATTTATCGAAGCCCAGTTTTTCCACCGATTGATTGTCTGCCAGTAATTTCCATGAATGGCTGAGCTCTTCGAATGCAGCTAGCCAAGCACCATCTTAGATCAATGAGTTCCATCTCCTCTGGATCTATCTGGTCGTAATCTTCCTTGTCAGTTCAGAATTTCCAATTTTCCCGGCTACCAGATCTTCGTATGATTCCAGAACTGACCCCAGAAAACTCATTTGCTGTTTAGCAGCGTTGATGCTCATTGTCGGGGAAATTTTCAGCTTTAATGCAATGTTGCAGAAAATAGATTCTTCAGATTTTGAATTTGTGGAAGATGAGTGATATCCTGGATTGTAGCTTGATGAGCCTTTCTGTGAGTCATTCTGTGACAACCCGCAAATTCAGGCCCACATCTTTGGGCGCTCAAATCTCGCACACATCGTGATCTTACTTTTTAGACTTAATTTTTATTAATTGGGTCGTCATATGCATGTTAGTGTCCATTCGTGTCATATTTTTCATATGGTAATTTTTGGAAACTACCGGGTCACACAAGAGTTAACCCGACAAGCACAAACATTGTAGTTAATTGTTTACATACTTGGGAAAGCTCTATAGTATTAGTGTGTGTGTATTCCTGTATATGTGTCTGTATATATATATGTATATATACATGTAGGTATTTGGTATTATTCGAAGTGTATCACGTAAATTGTAACTTATGGTCGCGACACGCGGTTAGCGTGACATGAACACAAACGTATAAAATTTATTTTTTATACACCTAACACATTCATAACTTTTTTTATTATTTATGGTTCTCCACTAATTGTGGCAACTTAATATAAAGTTGGCCATGCATATAATCCAAATTTATATATGTACGTATTATTTTGGATTGCAACTCTGTGTAGTAAGTTAACTATAAGGAATAAAAAAAAGGGTTAGGAGTCTTAACTTAATTTCCAAATACAACCAATATATTATTTTAATCAAAGCACCATGCCAGTCAACCCACACTAGATCATGCCATGCCCCAACTCATATGGCAAGTGAATATCACTTCCTTACTTTTTTTGTTTTTCCATCCTACGTACACACATATATAACATGTCTTTATTTATTTATTTTTACCTTGCATAGATTCACACATAATCACAATCTAGATTTCTTGGGACTCACAAGATTTTTCCTATCTTCTAACCAGATACTTGTATTCTAACTATCCATTCACCCATTTTCAAACATATCAACTCTCTTTCACTCTCTCAAACTCTTGGCCATAGATAACAATACGCATATATTATTTTTTTATTGCCTGTTTCTTCCTTGCCAAACCTATGAAGATCTTTGGGAAATCTTATCCTTGTACACAAGATCTTTGGGAAATCTTACCCTAGGACCTATCACATCCCTCTGCCCCAACCGATCATATCTTCCCCACTCATCTTACATTCAATATTTAAAACCCATACAAAAAGGAGATGAGCCTTGTCTTCATTTACACACACAACCTCAGCCCCCTGTCTCCCTCTCCATCGACGGCTGCCGGAGCTGATAACCGGCCGACCACACACCTATACAACCCTCATCCGCCATCTGCACCATATAACTCCTCCCACACCCACACCCGTGTTTAGATTGACATAAGAGAGGAGTCGGAGAAAACAGAGGACCGGCGACCGGAGCAGGTGGTACATCAGCGATGACTGTGGTAACCGGCCACCGTGTATGGTGGTGCGGCGATGTGCAGATGACGGACCCGTCGCTCCGGTGACCAGAAATGCAGCTACGGCGGCGGTGGAGCTTTTCACCGACAGATTTTCCGGTAAATCCCCTCATCTCTCTTTCCTTTTTCTCTATTTTGCTGATAATCGAAGATGTGATAATGTTAGATGCTGCTAATGATGAGGATGAAGGCTGCTGATGGTGACGACGGCGGCTGCGTCGCTGCCGTCTGCGGCGATGGACGATGGTGGAAGTGGAGGAGTTTATAATTGTGTTTTGGTTCGTATGCGGTTCATATCGGCTTGGGTTCGGTTCACGCGACTCAGAGGGTTCGGTGTCGGGTCAGATTACGTGTTCGAGAAGCGGGTCAAAGTTTCGAGTCTAGTCAATGTGACAACCGGTAATTAACGGCTTCTAATTACGTGATTAACAAACGTTTAAGTTGATAATAAGTAGTGTTTAAGACACAAATTAACTTTATTAGGCTATTGGAATGCCTAGGAACGCTTTTCGGACTTACAATGCACATATGAGGATTTTCGGGAATACTGCGTAACGTTAAACGAGGAGGAACTGACGCCGTATAAAATACTGACCACGCCCACAAATATGAATTTTATTACGTATAATTTAAATCTACGGATTTCGTTTTTTTGCGAAATTATCACGCTTTCAAATGTCACAACACGCAAACGTAAACGAAAACGCAATGATAGGAACGCACTGGTAACGAAATGAAAGCATCAGACACACGTATTAACTTAAAAACTAAAATATTTTGATATATTTAGCTTTTCTTTCGAATTTTAATGCTCATAGTTAAAACTGGAACGAAAAACGGAATCGGAAACAAGGAGTGAAGCCGTTTACGCGTTTTTAACGCAATCGATAAAGATGCACGTCAAATATCGACATCCGATGTAAATTTTTAGGCGTTTCGTCTCTTAAGATTATATTTTATGGCGTTATACGATAATCGGGTTCGAAAACGGGCTTTGGATTTTTATTGGGCCGCTCGAATCACGTTAACGGGCCTAGGGCCCAACCCACCACTAAACCCTAGGTATAAATATACACATTATCTTCATTATTCTCATTTGAAACCCTAAATCCAAAACACACACGCACACCAGACCTCTGCTACTCTCTCTCGCGTCTTAACCGGAGTTCAGAGCTCCAGCGTCACGTCTTTCTCCGGCGCTGGTATACCCGGTCCAACAAACCCACACCTCCTCCCTCTCCTCTCCTATTTTTCCGGTAGACACCCACACCACAGCACCCCCTTCACCCACTCAATTCGCTGGCAACCACCATCTGGTGGTGGCATATAACGGTGCAGCGAAAAGGAATGAGAGAGAGAAGCTGAGAGAGAGCGTAGAGAGAGAGAGACGACGGAATGCCGTTTTTTTTCCGATGACAGTCTGCCGGCGATGGCAGTACCATCCGTTCCGACGATAAACTTCGGTAACTTTTTTATTTCCTATGATCTACTTCATCTCTGATTCGTTAAATCTTGTTACCCAGAACCTCTCATTCTTTAATTTTTTTTCTGTTAAGGGTGGGGTGTTGACGGCAGCGGTGGGGCCAGTGTTGACAGTAATGGTGGTGGTTGTTATTCACGGTCAAGAGTCGGGTCAGATTCAAGCAACAACGGTTCCACTCGGTTCGGTTTGGGTCTGTTTTGGGGTTGGGTGTCGATGGCGACGGTGGTGCTTGTGTCACACCCTCAAATTACCACCTAGGGAGTGTCCCTGTTAGGTGTGTGACTACTAGCAATTAGCCACTAATTACATTGAATCACAAGTTGTAATAAAGTTCCATCAATTAAGTAATAACAATTCCAATCATAAGTTATTCAAAATCACAAGTTCAGCGAAAGCATTAAAGTATCATAAGGTAAATACGAATCGATCATAATAAATAAGTATTTGACAATTAATCCCGTCGGTATGACCATGGCCACTCTTGCTCTCCAGCCAGCAAGCTCCTGTTTCAATCACCTAACGACCTGCGAGCATGTAACAAGTGTATCAGACAAAGCTGGTGTGACAACTCGAGTTTCTGACTTTCACTTTCGCATTAAATGCGCGTTGACTTTGACTGTTTAGTTGTTTGGATTGTGGACTTGAAATTGTACGCGATGTAGTTTAATGAAACGTATTGTCGTTTTGCCATATGTGATTACTTGCTGTGGTAGAATATAATATTAGAATTATTATTGAAAACACTTGGTCTAAAAACACTTAGTCTAGATCACGAAGCATGGCACACAGTTCGAAGGATCTCGAAACATATCCTTCGACTCGAAGGATCAGCTTCCGGTTCGAAGGATCTCGAAACATATCCTTCGACCAAAGACTCCATCCTTCGACATCTTTCGGCCCAGCCTTTCTAATGGGCTTGGCCCATTCCTGTGAAACGATTTATATACGTGATGCATGTAAACCGGCAGTAGTTTCAAAAAAAAAAAAAAAAAACCCTAGTTCCCTTGCGTGTGTGTGACGGCATATAGCAAACCTACTCTCTGTTCGAAGGATTTCCTTCCATAATCCAGATTTCCGGTTAGTATGTGATGTTGTTTATGATGCTTTGATTTCGTGATTAATAAATTGTCTTGCAATATATTGTTAGTATGTTAGTCGGATCTGTTTTGATGATGTTCAATGATAATGTTTTGTGGATCGGCTATGATAACCGGATATGTATGTTAGTATTGCAATATGTTGGTATGTTGTTATGAATCGGATATGGTAGGCTTAGCAAATGTAATTGGATTGAATTGTCATGGTTGTTAAGATGTTTATGTTAATCAGGTTTATAATCGGCCGAATATTGCAATCGGACATGTTTATGTAATCGGCACCTATGTGTAAATTGGATAGTTTGGATGATCTTGTTATTCAGATTAGGGTTCTTGATAAACATGGGAATCATGCTTGTTTGATCTTGTTGATGTTGGCTGATTTGTGAAATTTGTGTTAATTGATAATCGGATAAACTTGGAAACTTTGTGTAAACGTAACTGTTACTTGTCGAAGGATGGTAGTTACTCGAAACATAGTGGTGACCGAAAGATACTTGTTAGTCGAAACATAGTTGAGACCGAAAGATATATGTCCTTCGAAGGATAGCTTTGACCGAAGGATAGCTTTGACCGAACCATAACTTTGACCGAAAGATAGTTTGGACCGAAAGATAGCTTTGACCGAAAGATGACATTGGTCCGAAACATAACATTCGGCCCGAAGGATAATTGTGATAACTGTTGTCGAAAGATAATAGCTGGATCCGAAAGATACTAGGGACTTATGAACCTACTTTGAAAGATGGAATTATATGCTTGATTTATTTGGCATGCCATGCTTGATGAACGTTAACATTTGTATACGTGCAATATTACGTGTTGTGCCGATATGCAAACTGACTGCTATATGAACATTAAATTGCATGCGTATCATTGCGAACATGAACTGATTTGTTATACGTGCATACAATAGGACGTGATTAATTACTTGTGAGTGCATAACCTAGCATACCGAGCAAACCAAGGTGAGTTCACACGAGCCAAGGCATGGGTTCCCAGGGTGGGAATGGGTTGGATGATTACTTGTGCATACTTTGATATTATAACGAACGATTAAACTGTTGATGCTTACGAACTGCCTTCGCACACACCCTGGTCGGTAAAGACTATGGTCGCGAACGAACTACTCAACTGCCTTCGCACACACCCTGGTCGGTAAAGACTATGGTCGCGAATTGATTAACCGCCTTCGCACACACCCTGGTCGGTAAAGACTATGGTCGCGAACTATACGAACCCAATCTTCGCACACCTGCCTGGGAGGCCGCGATGGAACTAATCATATGGAACGTAACGATTAAACCATTACTCACACTATACGATATTGAACTTTAAACTGTGAACTCGCTCAACTAGTTTGTTGATTATCTGCTGCATGCCTTGCAGGACCTTAAGTACTTATGGAGCTTGCACTGGAGGAGCGGGACGTTGTGGGCAGTGGATTATGAACGCTATGTTTAAACATTTCGAATAATTGAACTTATGGTTTACTTGGGTTAATTACTTATGCTTCCGCTACTGATACTATGATTGTTTTGAAACATCAATTGTATTGAATGAGGTTTTACGAACTACTTTATTTATGTTATGCTATGTTCAATATGATTGATGGCTTGATCCTGGTCATGTCACGCCTCCAAGCGGTGGTACTCCGCGTGGTGAATTTTGGGGGTGTGACAGATTGGTATCAGAGCCATTGGTTATAGAGAACTTGGTTTTAATATGGAAAAACGTTTTTATTAAAACCAGACTATAACCAGAACAGTGCTCTCAACGATCCACAACGACGCTTCGCTCCACGTGCAAGACTCGACATCCTAGGTAATAAGGTTTATGTTTACTGCCTACATTGCTAGAATTTGCATAGAACTTTGCTCGTAGTATGCTTACATTACCTTGCTCACAACTTGTCATTGCATGAGAATACTTATGTGCTTACACTCTTCTGTCATCGCACTATTCGCGAACCTTTCTCACTTATGTTGCCTTTGATGTGAAGATCAATGGCCGCACGAATTACCATGACTCAAGCCCAGCTAGAGGCTCTCGTTGCTGCGGCAGTTGCAGCCGCCCAAGCAGGTAGTATACCCTGCAGTATAGACACTAGGATCTTTAGATCCTACATTAATTCTCATACTTAACTTTGCCCTATTCGTACACAATAGGTCAACCCGCTCAGCAACAACCTGGGTGCACCTTCAAGAATTTCATGGAATGTCGTCCTAGCTCGTTCAGTGGCACGGAAGGAGCAGTTGGACTCCTCCACTGGTTTGAAAAGCTCGAGTCGGTTTTCGAAATGTGTGAATGCCCTGAGGCTCGCAGGGTGAAGTTCGCCACTGGCACACTTGAAGGGATTGCGCTCACTTGGTGGAACGCACAAGTGCAGATCTTAGGGTTGGCAGCTGCTAACGCCACACCCTGGAATGAATTCAAAGAACTGATCAAGAGGGAATACTGCACTAGAGAAGACATTCACAAGTTGGAGGATGAGTTGTATAACTTGAAAATGGTTGGTTCGGAAATCGAAGCTTACACCAAGAGATCGAATGAGTTGGCTGTGTTATGTCCAACTATGGTGGACCCTCCATACAAGCGTATTGAGTTGTATCTCAAGGGTTTGGCGCCAGAAATACAGAGCCACGTTACCTCGGCTAACCTCAACAATATCCAGGAAATACAGCGTCTCGCTCATCGCATCACTGATCAGGCAGTGGATCAGAATAAACTGCCAAAGCGTGTCGGCGCTACTGCTACAGCTGCTACTTCAGTCACTCCAACTGCTGCTACTTCTGCCACACCCAGCGAGAATAAAAGAAAGTGGGACGGGGATTCCAGCAGGGGATCAGCGTCTGTTCAGTCCCAAACTCAGCAACGTCGCACCAACGATTACCAGAGTCCGAGTCAGCAATCATCGGGCAGTCAGGGACATAGTGGTTATAAGGGAAATCACCCGTGGTGTAACAGGTGCAACAAACACCACAGTGGAAGATGTCGCAGGAGTCAATGTCAAAGATGTCACAAGCCGGGTCATGAGGCTAAAGATTGTAGAAGCTCGCGTCCAGCAAACCAGCACCAGCAACTTCCACCGCCAGCTCCACAGAATCAGCAGCAGCAGCCACAGCGTGGAAACCGGGGGTGTTTCCAGTGTGGGGCTGAAGGTCACTACAAACGCGATTGTCCTCAGTTGAACCAGAATCGCAATAACAACAACAACCAGGGCAACGGGAATAACAACAATAATCAGAACAACGGGGGAAACAACAACAACAACGGCAATGAAGCTCGTGGTCGTGCTTTTGTGTTGGGTCGAGGAGATGCAGTGAATGATCCCAATGTGGTTATGGGTAAGTTTCTTCTCGACGATATTTATGTTACTGTCTTATTTGATTCGGGTGCTGATACAAGCTATATGTCATTGAAAATGGGTAAATTATTAAAACGTACACCAACACCTCTAGACACCAAACACGTCGTAGAACTAGCCAATGGTAAAAGTGTAGAAGCCGCACAGGTAGTCAAGGGTTGTAATATTGTTCTAGCGGGTCAGACTTTCTCGATTGATCTCATACCCATAGTTTTGGGTAGTTTCGACGTCGTCATCGGTATGGATTGGTTATCCCAACATCATGCGGAGATCTTATGCAAGGAAAAAGTTATTCGTATTCCTCGCTCCAGTCAGGAACCTCTCGAAGTACAAGGTGACAAAAGTGGTGCTGTGGTTGGCATCATCTCTTACTTAAAGGCGCAGAAATGTTTACGAAAGGGACATACTGCCATTTTGGCACTTGTCACTGATGCATCAGCAAAGGAAAGGAAGCTGGAGGATATACCAGTTGTGCGTGATTTTCCTCAAGTGTTTCCTGAAGATTTACCTGGTATACCTCCTCATCGTCAAGTCGAGTTTCAGATTGAGTTAGCTCCTGGAGCAGCACCAATAGCCCGCGCACCGTATCGTTTAGCTCCAACCGAACTGGAAGAACTGTCGAAGCAGCTGCAAGAGCTCTTGGAAAAGGGCTTTATTCGTCCAAGCTCTTCGCCTTGGGGAGCTCCAGTGTTATTTGTGAAGAAGAAAGACGGTACGTTCAGAACGTGTATAGACTACCGTGAACTCAACAAGGTGACGGTGAAGAACCGTTATCCTCTTCCGCGCATCGACGACTTATTCGACCAGTTGCAAGGGTCGTGTTAC
Source organism: Helianthus annuus (assembly GCF_002127325.2). Classification (NCBI taxonomy): domain Eukaryota; kingdom Viridiplantae; phylum Streptophyta; class Magnoliopsida; order Asterales; family Asteraceae; genus Helianthus; species Helianthus annuus. The sequence goes on from NC_035441.2 coordinate 66,043,973, forward strand.
TATTCCAAGATTGATTTAAGGTCAGGGTATCATCAGCTGAGAGTCCGGGATGAGGACGTCTCCAAAACCTCTTTCAGAACTCGTTACGGACATTACGAGTTTCTTGTCATGCCATTCGGGCTTACGAACGCGCCTGCAGTCTTCATGGATCTTATGAACAGGGTGTGCAAACCCTATCTCGACAAGTTTGTTATCGTTTTCATCGACGACATTCTGATCTACTCCAAGAGTCAGGAGGAGCACGAGCAGCACTTACGTCTTATTTTGGAACTTCTTCGAAAGGAGCAACTGTACGCAAAGTTTTCAAAATGCGACTTCTGGCTTCGTGAAGTCCACTTCTAAGGTCATGTGGTGAACAAGGATGGGATTCATGTCGATCCATCCAAGGTTGATTCGATCAGAAACTGGCCAGCACCGCGTACACCGACAGAAATACGCCAATTCTTGGGTTTGGCAGGCTACTACAGGCGATTTATTAAAGACTTCTCAAAGATCGCGCAACCACTTACTATGTTAACACAGAAAGGTGTCGTTTACAGATGGGGTATTACGCAAGAGACCGCTTTTCAGTACTTAAAGGATAGGCTATGCAGCGCACCTATTCTTTCATTGCCAGAGGGCACAGATGACTTCGTGGTATACTGTGATGCATCCATCCAGGGTCTTGGATGTGTGTTGATGCAACGTGATAAAGTGATAGCCTACGCTTCTCGGCAACTCAAGGTTCATGAACGGAATTATACGACGCACGATTTAGAGCTGGGAGCTGTTGTTTTCGCGCTTAAGATATGGCGACACTACCTGTACGGTACCAGGTGCACGATTTACACCGATCACAGGAGTCTCGAGCATATTCTTAAGCAAAAGGATTTGAATATGCGTCAACGGAGATGGGTTGAACTTCTGAACGACTACGAACGCGCCATCAAGTATCATCCAGGCAAGGCCAATGTTGTGGCTGATGCCCTCAGTCGGAAAGACACTCTACCTAAGCGCGTGCGAGCGCTACAGCTTACTATTCAGTCCAGTCTTCCTGCACAGATACGAGCTGCTCAGTTAGAAGCACTGAAACCCGAAAACGTCAAAGCTGAAGCCTTACGCGGCTCAAGGCAACGCATGGAACAAAAGGGAGACGGCGCCTACTATGTAACGGGGCGTATTTGGGTCCCACTTTATGGCGGTTTACGCGAACTTGTAATGGATGAAGCTCACAAGTCTCGCTATTCGGTACATCCAGGGTCGGATAAAATGTACCACGACATCAGCACTACTTATTGGTGGCCTAGTATGAAGGCTCACATCGCTACGTACGTTGGAAAATGCTTAACCTGTGCGAGAGTCAAGGTTGAATATCAGAAACCAGCAGGCCTACTTCAACAGCCCAAGATACCACAGTGGAAATGGGAAGAAATTTCCATGGATTTCGTTACGGGCTTACCAAGATCCCAGCGTGGGAATGACACTATTTGGGTAATCGTTGATCGACTCACAAAGTCTGCTCACTTCTTGGCTATCAAAGAAACGGATAAGTTTTCTACCTTAGCAGACATTTACTTGTAAGAAGTTGTTTCGAGGCACGGAGTGCCCACATCCATTATCTCGGATCGCGATGCACGATTCACGTCAGAGCTTTGGCAAGCGATGCACAAATCCTTCGGCTCACGGTTAGACATGAGCACAGCATATCATCCTCAGACGGATGGACAGTCTGAGCGAACTATCCAAACTCTAGAAGACATGCTTCGAGCGTGTGTCATCGATTTCGGCAACGGCTGGGAAAAACACCTCCCTTTAGTGGAGTTTTCATACAATAACAGTTACCACACCAACATTCAAGCCGCTCCATTTGAGGCATTATACGGACGTAAATGCCGGTCACCTCTCTGTTGGGCAGAGGTGGGGGATAGTCAGATTACGGGTCCAGACATTGTAGTGGACGCCACAGAAAAGATTGCGCAGATACGACAACGCATGGCGGCAGCACGCGACCGTCAGAAAGCCTACGCGGACAAGCGTAGAAAGCCATTGGAATTTGAGGTCGGGGACCGGGTTTTATTGAAAGTTTCACCCTGGAAGGGTGTGGTTCGATTTGGTAAACGAGGCAAACTGAATCCGCGGTACGTCGGACCATTCGAAATCTTAGAAAAGATTGGCAAAGTAGCCTACAGATTAAACCTACCAGCTGAACTCGGTGCAGTTCACAATGTATTTCACGTGTCAAATCTGAAGAAGTGCCTGTCAGATGAGACCCTTATAGTTCCTTTTAAGGAACTCACTATCGACGAGCGGTTGCAGTTCGTCGAGGAACCAGTTGAAATCACGGACCGGGATGTTAAGGTCCTCAAACACAAGAGAATCCCTCTTGTTCGAGTTCGTTGGAACTCCCAGCGTGGCCCAGAGTATACCTGGGAACGCGAAGATCAGATGAAAGAAAAGTACCCCCAGCTATTCGAAACCAATGCATCCACTTCTGAGGCTGAAGCTACTACTACTGAATTTCGGGACGAAATTCCAAATCAACGGGGGGATGATGTGACACCCCAGGAAAACCAGTGAACGATGTAACTTGCCTAGCTTCCTCAGTGAGTGCGTACCAAATTTCGGGACGAAATTTCTTTTAAGTTGGGGATAATGTGACAACTCGAGTTTCTGACTTTCACTTTCGCATTAAATGCGCGTTGACTTTGACTGTTTAGTTGTTTGGATTGTGGACTTGAAATTGTACGCGATGTAGTTGAATGAAACGTATTGTCGTTTTGCCATATGTGATTACTTGCTGTGGTAGAATATAATATTAGAATTATTATTGAAAACACTTGGTCTAAAAACACTTAGTCTAGATCACGAAGCATGGCACACAGTTCGAAGGATCTCGAAACATATCCTTCGACTCGAAGGATCAGCTTCCGGTTCGAAGGATCTCGAAACATATCCTTCGACCAAAGACTCCATCCTTCGACATCTTTCGGCCCAGCCTTTCTAATGGGCTTGGCCCATTCCTGTGAAACGATTTATATACGTGATGCATGTAAACCGGCAGTAGTTTCAAAAAAAAAAAAAAAAACCCTAGTTCCCTTGCGTGTGTGTGACGGCATATAGCAAACCTACTCTCTGTTCGAAGGATTTCCTTCCATAATCCAGATTTCCGGTTAGTATGTGATGTTGTTTATGATGCTTTGATTTCGTGATTAATAAATTGTCTTGCAATATATTGTTAGTATGTTAGTCGGATCTGTTTTGATGATGTTCAATGATAATGTTTTGTGGATCGGCTATGATAACCGGATATGTATGTTAGTATTGCAATATGTTGGTATGTTGTTATGAATCGGATATGGTAGGCTTAGCAAATGTAATTGGATTGAATTGTCATGGTTGTTAAGATGTTTATGTTAATCAGGTTTATAATCGGCCGAATATTGCAATCGGACATGTTTATGTAATCGGCACCTATGTGTAAATTGGATAGTTTGGATGATCTTGTTATTCAGATTAGGGTTCTTGATAAACATGGGAATCATGCTTGTTTGATCTTGTTGATGTTGGCTGATTTGTGAAATTTGTGTTAATTGATAATCGGATAAACTTGGAAACTTTGTGTAAACGTAACTGTTACTTGTCGAAGGATGGTAGTTACTCGAAACATAGTGGTGACCGAAAGATACTTGTTAGTCGAAACATAGTTGAGACCGAAAGATATATGTCCTTCGAAGGATAGCTTTGACCGAAGGATAGCTTTGACCGAACCATAACTTTGACCGAAAGATAGTTTGGACCGAAAGATAGCTTTGACCGAAAGATGACATTGGTCCGAAACATAACATTCGGCCCGAAGGATAATTGTGATAACTGTTGTCGAAAGATAATAGCTGGATCCGAAAGATACTAGGGACTTATGAACCTACTTTGAAAGATGGAATTATATGCTTGATTTATTTGGCATGCCATGCTTGATGAACGTTAACATTTGTATACGTGCAATATTACGTGTTGTGCCGATATGCAAACTGACTGCTATATGAACATTAAATTGCATGCGTATCATTGCGAACATGAACTGATTTGTTATACGTGCATACAATAGGACGTGATTAATTACTTGTGAGTGCATAACCTAGCATACCGAGCAAACCAAGGTGAGTTCACACGAGCCAAGGCATGGGTTCCCAGGGTGGGAATGGGTTGGATGATTACTTGTGCATACTTTGATATTATAACGAACGATTAAACTGTTGATGCTTACGAACTGCCTTCGCACACACCCTGGTCGGTAAAGACTATGGTCGCGAACGAACTACTCAACTGCCTTCGCACACACCCTGGTCGGTAAAGACTATGGTCGCGAATTGATTAACCGCCTTCGCACACACCCTGGTCGGTAAAGACTATGGTCGCGAACTATACGAACCCAATCTTCGCACACCTGCCTGGGAGGCCGCGATGGAACTAATCATATGGAACGTAACGATTAAACCATTACTCACACTATACGATATTGAACTTTAAACTGTGAACTCGCTCAACTAGTTTGTTGATTATCTGCTGCATGCCTTGCAGGACCTTAAGTACTTATGGAGCTTGCACTGGAGGAGCGGGACGTTGTGGGCAGTGGATTATGAACGCTATGTTTAAACATTTCGAATAATTGAACTTATGGTTTACTTGGGTTAATTACTTATGCTTCCGCTACTGATACTATGATTGTTTTGAAACATCAATTGTATTGAATGAGGTTTTACGAACTACTTTATTTATGTTATGCTATGTTCAATATGATTGATGGCTTGATCCTGGTCATGTCACGCCTCCAAGCGGTGGTACTCCGCGTGGTGAATTTTGGGGGTGTGACAGCTGGCGAGTCCACAGATTAAGAAAACGTTTGTTACCAGTTGAATGTAAAACAGTTCAATAACCAATGCAAGTAATATTGTTAATATCTCAATTCCGAACAAGACGGCTCCTGAAGTACATGACTGCCCTTTCCCACGTACTCCTATCCAGTACTGGGCCCGACTGGGTCATTAGTTCACATCCGTCCTCTCTAGGAGCGGTGTGAGGGTGCCAAACCTAAGTAGCGCTACCAACTAATACCCGTTACCCTCCAGGTAACAACATAAGGGACTTACAGGAATGATAGGTGAGAATATTAACCAATATACCCGTTTTTACCCAAAAGACTTATCCCTCCACGGGATACCCACTGACTGTCCCCAACCACTGGGACGCATGCTCGAATGTAGTGAACTCACCTTTGATTTGCTCCGTAAGACTTGCTATGTTTTCAGTTGCTCAAAACAATCCTATCATAGTTACCGATATCAATTAGACTCATGCACAAACATCCACTTATTTAAAACAAGCTGTAGACATAGATCATTCATCTCATTGCACGTATGGCGTAACAACTAATTAATTCATTTCAAGGTTCACATCAAGCATATTCATTGTTCACATAACGCACCCATACAGTCCAGTTCACAACGGTTTATTCATGCATCTACGGCACTAACCAAATGCTTAACTTGTAAGTTTCTAACACTAGAAATCATACTCTCCACTAACAATTCAATGTTAAAATCTCATCGACAAAGAAAAGGTAATCGGCCCATGTGTTCACAATATAAACTTAAGTGAATGAATCAGAATATAGGTACTTACACCCATATGTTTCATTATGTGCGGCCCATATATTAATTAAAGTAACTCAGAGCAACTCGATCCAATAACTCTACATTGATTAATAGTAAATCCGGTTCCTTTATTTCACTATAACAAATTCTAATCAATGTTATGACTTACAACAACTTATTAATTCGCTTTTAGTTGAATTCAAAAAGCACACATGCATACATATACTCTGGACTTAGTAATTGTTTGCTATTGGTTCACTTATAACTTCTATTAATCCCAAAGAAAATACATGTTATCACACGATGGGTTTGTTGTCATCCATTAATTAACATCAGTTTAATATACAACAGCCCTATGTCATCCATTATCATCGATACATTATTTTATCACATCTCATTTGTATCAGCCCAAATCAAAAGCAAGCAATCGGTTATCAATTTGTGATGAGAGCCTAATTCCCATTTTCGAGAGCACTAGTAGTCATCATATCAAAACTGAGATATACATGCAAAAATTAATTAGTGGCACACATAATAACCATCACATGTCCCCTGACAATTCCTATGCCAACATGATCTTTATTCAGTTTGGTTGCATTTTCAAGACAATTCACATGCATATCAATCAGCCCTACCCCTCATAAAACAACATTCAATTTCACAGTTCATGCATTCACCCCTGGTTAAACAAATCGGATCAAATAAAGGATCAAGTAATTCTTATTATTCCAACCATTGCATATTACCGTTCCATATTTTAATCAACCTATGATCTCATCATGTAGCTGGATAATCCCTATCACATGCATAATTCCTCATGACACACATGAACTTCTACTTATAATTACCAATTAATATGTGACCCATTACTCGAATCAATCATATGATATCAAAAGTAGACATTATCATTCAATAATGAATCCAGCAGCCATCGTTCCAATTATTTACAAACAACACAAATCATCAGCATGTTACTCAACCCACAACCTAACTATGATTATTAGTCAACAATTATATACTCTTATGATAATAAACATCATGCACAACCGCAGCCATGTACGATCAAAATTAAATCGAAGCATAACATAACACTAACCAAGAGGAGACTTGTGAGTGGAGGAGTATGCTGAAATCGAAGAGGAATCCCCAAGCTAGAAGAGTTGCCGTGATCCTTCAAAGAAGAAACAGGAGAACTAGGGTTTTCCAAGGTTGGTGTTTTGCAATTATATCAATAACACACACACAACCGTGTGTGTATGTGTCCAACTAAGTGAACCGGGCCCATTTGGGCTTGGGGTTTGGGGCGGGGAACCCAGTTAATCCGTACAAAGGAGCGGGGTGTGCGACTCGACTAATATTATACATACTTAAAACATTTACTTGACACAATTACAATTCACCATTGTTCAAACACATATACCATTCCTAAATAGCATGCGCGTAAGTACATCGAAGCATAAAGCATGAGAAGGGATCAATGTAAGGTAAAGACTCTACAAAAGACAGATTGTCACATCATCCCCAACTTGAAAGAAATTTCGTCCCGAAATTTAGCACGTAGCTACTGAGGAAGCTAGTTAGGTTGCGTGGTTTCCCGGTTTTCCTGGGGTGTCACATCCTTCCCCCGTTCGTTTGGAATTTCGTCCCGAAATTCCACAGTAGCTTCAGCCTCAAAAGCGGTTTCATCTTCTCAAACAACTGGGGATACTTGTGTTTCATTTGGTCCTCTCGTTCCCAGGTGAACTCTGGGCCATGACGGGAGTTCCAACGAACTCGAACTATGGGTATACTGGTGCGTTTGAGAATCTTGACCTCCCGGTCCAAGATTTCCACTGGTTCTTTGACAAATCGCAACTGATCGTCGATTGTGAGCTCCTTGAAAGGAACTATGAGGGTTTCATCTGATAGACACTCCTTCGGATTTGACACATGGAAAATGTTGTGAACTCCACTGAGTTCTGTTGGTAGGTTTAGTTTGTAGGTCCCTTTGCCTATTTTCTCTATGATTCCGAAGGGTCCGACGTACCGCGGATTAAGTTTGCCTCAATTACTAAATGAACTACGCCTTTCCAAGGTGAGACTTTAAGTAGTACTTGATCCCCAACCTGTAACTCGAGTGGTTCCCTGCGCTTATCAGCGTAGCTTTTCTGACGGTCACGAGTTGCCGCCATTCGTTGTCGTATCTGAGCAGCCTTCTCTGTTGTGTCTACGACGAGTTCTGGGCCAGCGAGTTGGCTGTCGACAACCTCTGCCCAACAAAGAGGTGATCGGCACTTCCGTCTGTACAATGCCTCGAGCGGAGCAGCCTGGATGCTGGTGTGGTAACTGTTGTTACACGGAAATTCTGCTAAAGGAAGGTGCCGCTCCCAACCGTTACCAAAGTCGATTACACATGCTCGAAGCATGTCTTCAAGAGTCTGGATGGTGCGTTCAGTCTGCCCATCTGTCTGTGGATGATATGCTGGGCTCATGTCTAGACGTGAGCCAACGGATTTGTGCATCGCTTGCCACGAATCAGACGCAAATCGTGGGTCGCGATCAGAGATAATGGAGGTTGGCTTCCCGTGCCTAGCAACCATTTCTTTCAGGTAGCTGACTGCAAGTGCAGAAGAACTTATCCATTTCCTTGATAGCTAGAAGGTGTGCCAATTACGTGAGACAGTCAACGATCATCCAGGTGATATTGTTTCCATTTCGAGTTGTAAGTAGACTAGCGACCAAATCCAGAGCAGTCTGTTTTCGCTTTCCATATAGGTGTTTCTGGTTGTTAACACTTCACTTTGAATTTTCCACAAGTCAAACATCATTCTCATACTGAGCTAGGTGGGCCTTCGTGCCCGATTACCAGCACAAGGTTTATAAATCCTAATCCCTCTCATCAAAACCCAGACGACTAGAATATCGAAGCCGGTGTGCTTTGCTCAAAACGAGTTCCCTACAGTTGCCGTATAATGAGACCCACATTCGTTCCATGAGGTAACGAATATCGTCCGACCTGTCAAAGGTTGCTTCTCCATGCCCCGCATGGGTTCAACTTTAAAATCCCCTTCCTTCAGTTCTCCAGTTTGAACAGAGCGAGTCTGATCAGGTAAGTTAGAGTCGATAGTGAGCTACAAAGCTCGTGCACGTTCAAGTTTCATAGTTGTAATCTTCCTAAAGTTCCCTTCAGCGATGCCATTAACTGATTTTGTTCTGTCAAAGCCAAGGTACACGGGAGGCCCTTGTGATCGGTCTACATAACGCATCTGGTACCGTCCAAGTAATGCCTCCATCCAAAATCCCAAAGCCACGGTTTTTACCGCCAGTTGTGTGTCGTGCAGTTCCTCTTGGTAACTCTGTCACGTAAATCATCACTCTCTCGAGTTGCGTCGGTGTGTAATTATGTCTCTGATTCGGACCATCATGGTATTCCACTAAATCACCCGTACCCTTAGGTAAAGACAATGCACAGCGCATTGCAGAGTTGGGATTCGAAAGATGAAAAGACGTCCTCATGTTTTGTCTCCCACGAACACAGCACCCTGCTGTGCTAAAGAGATTTAAGCTGCGCGATCTTCGAAAATCCTGTGATGCATCTGCGATAGCATCTAGTGAGACCAAGAAATTGCTGTATCCCCGAAGGGATCGTTGGTATTGATCAGTTTCTAACCAAAATGGATCTTAGCGAGATCCACGTGTATTCCCACTTCGTTGATTATATGACCAGAAGGTATCTCTCGCATCCAGAAGTTACATTTATCAAGACTTCGCGCGGTGTGGCTCCTCCTTCAGGAGCTCTCAAATAAGATACAAAGCTGCCCATGATGTTACTTTCTCCTGGTCAGGATTCAGAACCTTGTCAACAAATACGGTCGATTCATGCGATCCCTGAAGCTGCTGGTGTGTTGATCAACTCAATGATCATGATGTATAAAGTTGAAATGGCTGCATTGCGTTCCACATGTTGTTCTAAGAGCATTCTCCTCTTGGAGTTCCATCTGATGATAGTTCGTTCACTAGCCAATGAATGGAAGCTTGTTCCTCGCAACTGATTAACAGGGTGTTAATACATGGTCGAAGCGAATGGTTCTTGACTGTCACCTCGATAATCAGTACACATATTCAACGATACAACCTATCTTCTTGGATATAACTGGGGCTCCCCAAAGCAAAAACTAGGTCCGACAAAGCTTCTGTCCAACAGTCCCTGTTGCTGATTTGACAACTCTCGCAACCCTCCTAGTGCAAGACGGTAAGAGATACGAAGAATCAGGGCTGCCTCTGGAGTGAGATCAAACTGAGAGTCTACCCAATAGTTATGGAAGTAAACCTGATAGTTCCTCCCGTAGCATGCTGGGTGGAATCACGAACAATTGGTGGATCCTCAATCCTCTTTTCCTTAGCCTTGACATTAGCCAATCCCACAACAAGTTTGGTTTGAAGAAGCATCAGGGTTAAGCAGAACAGTGGCGAAGTGATTAGTCACCAAGAATATGTAGGCCACCATGTTGTTATAATCCCGGCGTCGCCCACGCCAATCCCTAATGTCCCTCTATGAGCATCATTTCCCGTGTTGTTGCTACTGCTACTAGAACTCCTAAAACTGTCATTGTTCCCTGGGTTGTTGGCGTCTTGCCTTAACATCGGCCATTCCTTGTTGAAGCCACCATCATTTTCCATACCGGAAGTCATGATTTGCGAGTACCTTGATGTCATCCTGACTGTTGCTTCTGATGTCGATGCTCGAAATGGAGTCCTGCGACCTTTCGCCAACAGGGTCCACCTTTTCACATTCCGTGCCACGTCCTAAGGCGGTACTTATTGTGCTGGCAGTTACACATGCCACGTTATAGTCGATTATCATTGCTTATGCCCCGATTGATTCGTAAGAGTTGACTCCCATGAGTCGTTGACTAGGGTTAAGGATTCGATTGAAGCCAATTTGCTGGTGCTCATTGCCGGTAATCAGGGTCGTCCAAATGCTGAAGTCCATCTTTCTTGCAAGTTGACTGGGTATTACACAGTATGTTACGAGAGTGTTTGCAGAAGTGATCGCACGGCGGGTCTAAAACGTTAGTATAGTGAGTTCCAGCAAACAAAGAGGAGTGTGAGAGGTATAGACCAATCATTGATGTTGCAACATTCACTCAGGGACGCTCGTACAAGCACCTAACATTCTACACAGTTCGCTAGGCGTTCAGATGAGTGTTCAGGTGATACTCGATAACATCGAGATTCGTAAGGATTCGGAGAGGGGTGAAAAGATCACGTTCGAGTAGGAGATAATTACTACTATGACTCCTATAGATTGTCGTGTTTCACATTGATCAATTAACGGGACAGGACACCCTTTTCACTTGTTAAGCCTCATTGGGACTCACATGCACCCCACATTATTATTATGTGTGCACCCACAATAATAGTGTGATTTGCATGCTTATCTCAGTTCCTCTTAACTCATGTCAAATGGATCCTCCATCTCGAGTAGCAAACAGAGAGCATCACGAAACGTGGGTCATGAATGTTTAGGGAAATACCACCCTATCAGTCACATAACACAGGTAAGTAATACATGAATTCATACTATTGTGCTAAACGTACAATCTCATGCAATATCATATGTAAGTGTTCACTTGTTATGCAGTACAATGAGTATACGAGAGACGAACCTTGCAGTCTGGAGCTGAGTGTCATGGTCGGTTTCGGATCAGTTCGGTTATAGTCTGGTTTTATAAATTCGTTTTAAAACCGAGTTCACTATAACCAGTGGCTCTGATACCAAACTGTCACACCCTCAAATTACCACCTAGGGAGTGTCCCTGTTAGGTGTGTGACTACTAGCAATGAGCCACTAAGTACATTGAATCACAAGTTGTAATAAAGTTCCATCAATTAAGTAATAACAATTCCAATCATAAGTTATTCAAAATCACAAGTTCAGCGGAAGCATTAAAGTATCATAAGGTAAATACGAATCGATCATAATAAATAAGTATTTGACAATTAATGCCGTCGGTATGACCATGACCACTCTTGCTCTCCAGCCAGCAAGCTCCTGTTTAAATCACCTAACGACCTGCGAGCATGTAACAAGTGTATCAGACAAAGCTGGCGAGTCCACAGTTTAAGAAAACGTTTGTTACCAGTTGAATGTAAAACAGTTCAATAGCCAATGCAAGTAATATTGTTAATATCTCAATTCCGAACAAGACGGCTCCTGAAGTACATGACTGCCCTTTCCCACGTACTCCTATCCAGTACTGGGCCCGACTGGGTCATTAGTTCACATCCGTCCTCTCTAGGAGCAGTGTGAGGGTGCCAAACCTAAGTAGCGCTACCAACTAATACCCGTTACCCTCCAGGTAACAACATAAGGGACTTACAGGAATGATAGGTGAGAATATTAACCAATATACCCGTTTTTACCCAAAAGACTTATCCCTCCACGGGATACCCACTGACTGTCCCCAACCACTGGGACGCATGCTCGAATGTAGTGAACTCACCTTTGATTTGCTCCGTAAGACTAGCTATGTTTTCAGTTGCTCAAAACAATCCTATCATAGTTACCGATATCAATTAGACTCATGCACAAACATCCACTTATTTAAAACAAGCTGTAGACATAGATCATTCATCTCATTGCACGTATGGCGTAACAATTAATTAATTCATTTCAAGGTTCACATCAAGCATATTCATTGTTCACATAACGCACCCATACAGTCCAGTTCACAACGGTTTATTCATGCATCTACGGCACTAACCAAATGCTTAACTTGTAAGTTTCTAACACTAGAAATCATACTCTCCACTAACAATTCAATGTTAAAATCTCATCGACAAAGAAAAGGTAATCGGCCCACGTGTTCACAATATAAACTTAAGTGAATGAATCAGAATATAGGTACTTACACCCATATGTTTCATTATGTGCGACCCATATATTAATTAAAGTAACTCAGAGCAACTCGATCCAATAACTCTACATTGATTAATAGTAAATCCGGTTCCTTTATTTCACTATAACAAATTCTAATCAATGTTATGACTTACAACAACTTATTAATTCGCTTTTAGTTGAATTCAAAAAGCACACATGCATACATATACTCTGGACTTAGTAATTGTTTGCTATTGGTTCACTTATAACTTCTATTAATCCCAAAGAAAATATATGTTATCACACAATGGGTTAGTTATCATCCATTAATTAACATCAGTTTAATATACAACAGCCCTATGTCATCCATTATCATCGATACATTATTTTATCACATCTCATTTGTATCAGCCCAAATCAAAAGCAAGCAATCGGTTATCAATTTGTGATGAGAGCCTAATTCCCATTTTCGAGAGCACTAGTAGTCATCATATCAAAACTGAGATATACATGCAAAAATTAATTAGTGGCACACATAATAACCATCACATGTCCCCTGACAATTCCTATGCCAACATGATCTTTATTCAGTTTGGTTGCATTTTCAAGACAATTCACATGCATATCAATCAGCCCTACCCCTCATAAAACAACATTCAATTTCACAGTTCATGCATTCACCCCTGGTTAAACAAATCGGATCAAATAAAGGATCAAGTAATTCTTAGTATTCCAACCATTGCATATTACCGTTCCATATTTTAATCAACCTATGATCTCATCATGTAGCTGGATAATCCCTATCACATGCATAATTCCTCATGACACACATGAACTTCTACTTATAATTACCAATTAATATGTGACCCATTACTCGAATCAATCATATGATATCAAAAGTAGACATTATCATTCAATAATGAATCCAGCAGCCATCGTTCCAATTATTTACAAACAACACAAATCATCAGCATGTTACTCAACTCACAACCTAACTATGATTATTAGTCAACAATTATATACTCTTATGCTAATAAACATCATGCACAACCGCAGCCATGGACGATCAAAATTAAATCGAAGCATAACATAACACTAACCAAGAGGAGACTTGTGAGTGGAGGAGTATGCTGAAATCGAAGAGGAATCCCCAAGCTAGAAGGGTTGCCGTGATCCTTCAAACAAGAAACAGGAGAACTAGGGTTTTCCAAGGTTGGTGTTTTGCAATTATATAAATAACACACACACAACCGTGTGTGTATGTGTCCAACTAAGTGAACCAGGCCCATTTGGGCTTGGGGTTTGGGGCTGGGAACCAGTTAATCCGTACAAAGGAGCGGGGTGTGCGACTCGACTAATATTATACATACTTAAAACATTTACTTGACACAATTACAATTCAACATTGTTCAAACACATATACCATTCCTAAATAGCATGCACGTAAGTACATCGAAGCATAAAGCATGAGAAGGGATCAGTGTAAGGTAAAGACTCTACAAAAGACAGATTGTCACAGCTTGTCTGACAATGATGTAATGAGCTTGTTATGTTTGGCTCGAGATTTGGTTTGGGTTATGTCAGATTCACATTTGGGTTCGAGATGTAGTTCAACTTTGATTCCGGCTTGCAGTAGACCGTGTTGGGATTGAACCCTGCTAAAGGAACAGAAAATGAAAGCCAAAACTGGATCAGAGCAGCGGATCCAGAATAAGCAGATGTTTGGTTGCAAGTCTCTCCGCTTGGAAGTGGTTTCAACATCTGCTGACCTCCTATCTGCTGATCATGCAAATTGCTGACCTACAACTGCTGATCAAGTCAAAGTCTGTTGAAGAACTAAAGCTCTGCTGCTCAATCTACTGCCTTGGTTCAAGCACTACTGATCATGACAAGTACTGCTGGGTTCACAGTAGTGGAAGGATGCAGCAGCAGTTTATGTTTACTTTATGTATTGAATTGTAACATCAGTAGTTAGCATAGCAGTGTTTGTATAGGTCAGTTGTTAAGAGTTTGTTAGGAGGTTAGATGTCACTTTCATGGTGAGGTCAGCTTAGATGCTCAGTAGTTTGCTAGTGCCTATAAATAGAACAGTACTCTGTACTGTTCTGTTTAACTCATTCACCATTTTCTTCCTGCACGAAAAAATACTGAGCTCAGGCTAAGGGGGAGTTTGCGAATCATACATGCATTGTAATCAAAGTTTGAAATAAATTTAATCATTTGATTCTGTGTTGAAAATGTATGACTGAAAGCATTTCTTCTGTTTGATTGTGAAAAGTTTGCTTTCATTTAATTTCCGCTGCACTACTCAATCATAATTCCATCTTAATTCAAACACAAATCACAATCAATCCAAACTCATATCCTAACAATTGGTATCAGAGCTTGGACAGTCAAATTTGATTTAACAATCATTTTGACGTAAATAGTTCAGCTCAAAATAGTTGATACCGATCGTTTGTTCATCTTGTTGAAAAACAGAGCAAGGTTTAATCACCGATAAAGTTGATTAATCAGTGCCTGTAAAACAACCAGGATGTCGTCACAGTCTCAAGATGATAAAAATAACATTGGCTCGCTTTTTAAACCTCCTATGTTTAAAAGAAATGAATACAACATCTGGGAGCGAAGAATGTGTCACATCCTTGCTCAACAAAACACTGGATGTTGGTGGTCTGTTGTTTTCGGTCCTCATGTTCCTATGGTGCCAGGTGCTGAGGACACCAAGAAGTTTGTTCCTAAACCAATTGAAAATTACGCTGAATCTGATTTTCAGAAGTTCGAACTTGATGCCAAAGCATTTAGCATCATAGCCTCTGCACTACCCAATGAAATCTATGCTGGGCTGTTACATTGTAACAGTGCCAAAGAATTGTGGGATGCATTGAAGGAACAATTTGGGGGAACGGAAGAGGTTATTGAAAACAACAGGGAAATTCTGAATCAGCAGTATGAAACATTTTATCACATCAAAGGGGAGTCACTAACCCAACAATTTGAACGTTTCAGTTGTCTCATCAGTGAACTAAGGCTTGTTAAAGATACATTTCCAAATGCAACTCAAAATAGCAGGTTCCTTAGATCATTGCCCGAAAAATGGGACACAATTGCTTTTGTCACCAGAAATTCAGCTAAGTTCAAAGATCTGACCCTGACCAAACTCCATGGTAGACTCCTGACCTATGAAAGGGAGTTAAACAAGAAAAGGAAGTTGCAAGAGTCTGGAAAAGTTGATGATGACTATTCATTTGGCAGCACAGCTCTATTTGGTCAGGAAGAATCTGGTAGTAGCAGTAAGGTTCAGAGTTATGATCATTTTATTGACATAACTGCTGGTGGTAATTTTAACAACTCTGATTCTCACTCTGTAAATTATGCTTTCACTGCAAATACTAAAAACCAGATGTCAGATAACTTATGTTGTGAACTAAATGATTTGCAACATTTTGATCCCACTGACTTAGAAGAGATGGACATTTTGCATCAATTGGCTTTGCTTAGTGTTAGAATAAGCAAATTCTACAAAAGAACAGTGAGAAAATTTCCAGGGCTTCATGGGAATTTGAGTGTTGGGTTGGATAAGTCAAAAATCAAGTGTTACAAGTGTAATAGGCTAGGTCATTTTGCTGGGGAATGTAGGAGTCAAACCACTGGTCCCATAATCACTCACCCTGGTTCAAATCCTAGACCACAACAACAAAACACTGTGCACTATACCCAATATGCCCCTGCAGCACATGTTAACACTACTCATTATGCTGCAACCCCTGTGCCTGTGCACTATGTTCAAACCACTGTTCCACAAATTCAGCATGTCCAGGCCCCTGTTCCTCAGGCACAGGTGCAACCAGTTGCACCTCAACAAGCTGCTCCCACAGTGGGTCAACCAGATCAGCAAAGTTTCTTCACACAAAGCTTTGTTGATTGGAGCAGCATGCCTGAAGAACTTGGTGATGAAAATTTTGCTCACTATACCTCTAATGATACTTTTGATGATGAATTTTGTTTGATGGTATTAGATTCAATACCAGAAGGGATAGAAACTGAAGGTGAACAGCTAAGTGCTGAAATAGTGGATGAAGTTGCTGAAGCAGTGGTTACTGCAATTGCTGGTGTGTTGGACCGTGTGCGACCCTAAATAGTCAGTTTAAGGCAGTTCATCTTCGTATACAAAGGCGGAATAAATGTAAACAAAGTCACAACAGCTTTTCCTTTCAATTTCCTTCTCAATTAATGCTTTCTGAGTAAATTTTGCCAGCGTTTCGACACCTAACACATGACCTGATTTCGCTCCAAAGTTACAGAATGAGATCACACATGGGTATATATAGTTGGTCTGATTTCGCTCCAAACAGCAGGAGCGAAACCCCATGTGACCATTTCGGGCGAAATCACAAGATTACCTTTGGAGCGAAACCCCTAGACTCCCTAAGAGCGAAATCACCTATCTAACACATTAAGAGCGAAATAGCAATGTTATGATATCGCTTCAAATGACACAAGTGTCATTTGGAGCGAAATTAACAATCTAAAACCTAATCTTGATTTCCGTGCTCCAATCTAACCTATCTAGACCTAAGACTCGATACAGACGCAGTTAACAGACATTCAATGCACCAACAGACTCCCCCTTGGATGTTGACGAAGTCTTCGGCGTCGAGTCTTCAGTCTTGGTTTTTTCTCCAACTTTATCTTCTCATTTCATTAACTCTATTCACAGGTTTAGGATCTTGATTTGGCTCTGGCTCTGTCTTCAGTCTCCCCTTTTGACTATTGATCCAGAACTCTAGACTCCCTCTTTCACCGACTCCCCCTCTCGGTATGCTGGGATCTAGGATCTTAATCTGGTTCAAGCTTTTGACTTTATGAGCCATGGGAATGATGAAATCCACAACCTGTTACTCAACCAATAACATTACAATTCTATCTTTTCAATAATAAACACAAACTCAATCAGCTTTAAAAATCCACTCAAGTATTCAGGTCCAAATTAATGACCCTGACTACTCAATTAAACTACCAAGTTCAACTTAATGACCTTGGTTGATTTCAGACAAAACAAACTGATTTAGATCATCATTTTCAAACATTTTCGGAAAATAACAACCATCAAGTTAATAAACTTGTTTTTGACTTTTCAACATTCCAAACTTCATCAAGATAATCTCTCCTCGTTCTCCAGTCCAGAACTTTTCCTGCATCTCAACTTTCGAGAATCCAACGATCAACTCTCCACTTTGGTTTGTCGGAAAATAAAGCAGAAATAAAATCTTTTTGGATTTTTAACAACGTTTCTAAACTAGGAAATGAAATACAGAAACTTAAATTGCAGAATGTAAACAAAGTAAACTATTTACAAACTTGTTTTTGGTGAGCGTGTCAGGGAATCATATCAGTTATCAGACAAGTTACCAGTACCGTTAAGCTTTAATTCATACTCAGAATTAAAGAATTCACGTAAATTATCGATATACTGATCCACTTTAAATTCTCACACAAATTTCAATTAATTCAGGATATGATTTAGATGTTTTAGGAACTTAACTCATTCATGTGTCCCACCTCTTGAATATACTCCCGTATCCAGAATCCCAATATTCAGTCTTACAGGTGAGTATACCACATCTGATATCTGTAAGGGGTTAAATGCGAGGGCCGTGAGAGCTCAGGTCGACACTTCCGTATACACAGAGAGATGACGGCTTCGACTTTTCGGTGTGTCCCCTTTAGAGGATCTTTTGTTTGAACAGCACTGATTATCAATTTTATTGTTTAATCAAGTAGCTGAGGGCGATGCTATGCTTCAAGCTTTTGCAGAAAGTATTATTCGGGGACTAGGTCAGAACTTCCATTCAGCAGAAGTCTCGGAATAATACCCCAGATATCACTGAGTATAAAGACCTAGTATTTCAGAAAGAGGGACCTTTCAAATGAGATTTCAGGGGTTACCTATATATCCAAGTAGTGTTCCCCACGAAATAGGTTTCGTTTTGAAATTTTAGGTTTATATCCCGAATAAATCTACTAAATGTGCGAAAACCTATCGACACATCATCGGTGAGACTGTTTAACTCTTTATACTTTACAAATCTTTAGCATACTGTAACTGTCAAACTGATGTACTATCATTTTCCCTATATACACAAGCTCTTTTCAGATTTTATATTGTTTTTGGATTTTGAAATTTTATCATGTTTTTGTATTTTTGAATTTTTTACTGTTTTTGTATTTTTCTGGAAATCTATCTATATCTACTCCCCCCTAAATACCAAAACAGGTAAAAAATCGAAAAACCATTGCAGATTGTTTCTCATCTTCATTCGCAACAGTATTCTCATCAACGCCTACAATTCCATCCGACACCGAAAGAAGCTTCATACCATTCAGTTTTAAAAGATATTTAAAATGAGTTTTATCAAAAGCTTTGGTATGTAAATCAGCTTTCTGTTCGTCAGTGTGGATTTTCACAATTTGTATCAGCTTTTTCTCGAAGCAATTACGTATAAAGTGATGACGAATTTCTATATATTTAGTTTTAGCGTGATGTACTGGATTCTTTGTTATATTTATAGCGGCCTCATTATCAACAAAAAGAGGTGTGTTAAGAAATTGCAAACCGTAGTCGCGCATCTGTTGCTGTATCCACAGATCTGAGAGCAGCAACTGCTAGCAGGAACGTACTCCGCTTCACATGTAGATAGCGACACAGACGTTTGTTTCTAACACTGCCAGGTAACCAAGCGAGGTCCAAAGAACTGGCATCCTGCAGTTGTTGATTTTGAATTGACTTTGCAGCATCCGAAATCCGAATCGGAATACCCTTTGAGCGTAAAGTCGCCTTTCCTAGGATACCACAACCCCAATGAAGGAGTTCCTTTCAGGTAGCGCAATATCCTATTCACAACAATCATGTGCGAAGCTCTCGGGTTAGATTGATATCTTGCTGCGAGGCACGTTGGGTACATGATATCAGGACGTGAAGCTGTTAAATACATCAATGAACCGATCATGGAACGATAGAATGTCTCATCAGCCCTGTCTCCGGTGAGATCTGGGTTAATCCCATGATTTGTTGCAAGTGGGGTAGCAGCTGGAGTAGAACTTGACATCCCAAATTTCTCTAGAATATCACCAACGTACTTCGTCTGGTGAATGAAAATTCCCTCAGGTAGTTGTTCAACTTGTAGACCCAAAAAGAATTTCATTTCCCCCATTGATGACATTTCGAACTTTTGCTTCATCACTGATTCAAAATCTTTGCACAGACTCTCATTTGTTGACCCAAAAATTATATCATCCACATAAATCTGTACTATCAGAAGATGACCGTCGACCACTTTAGTGAAGAGAGTGGCACCCACTTTTCCACGAATGAAGCTGTTGGCTAGTAGGTGTTGAGACAAAGTCTCGTACCAAGCTCTCGGAGCCTGGTGTAAACCATACAGCGCTTTGTCCAATAAGTAGACCTTGTTCTTGTGGATTGGATTGGTGAAGCCCGACGGATGTCCGACATAAACCTCCTCTTTAACCTTCCCATAAAGAAACGCCGATTTTGCATCTAGCTGATATACTTTGAAGTTCTTCCAAGATGCAAATGCCAGGAAAATTCTGATTGCTTCTAGTCGTGCCACAGGAGCGTACACTTCAGTAAAATCAATCCCCTCCTGTTTACTAAAGCCCTGAACAACGAGTCGAGCCTTGTTTCGTACAACAACTCCTCTGTCGTCTCTCTTACACTTAAATACCCATTTTGTATTGATTTTCCTGTGACCATCCGGCAAATCAACTAACTTCCACACTCCCAACTTTTCAAACTGACTTAACTCTTCTTGCATCGCAATGACCCAAGAGTCTTCAGTAAGCGCCTCTTTGTTGGTGCATTATGTCTAAAGCCTGCGTCTTGGTCTTGTTAGTTTAATGTATAGGGTCTAGATGGGTTGTTTATGTATTGTACAGGGGTGAAATATGTAATCTTGTGATGTTAATGGATGAGGTCCGCTTATATGGACACATGCCATAAAAGCGGATCTACATGTTAGAGGTCCGCTCATATGGACATGTCCATATAAGCGAACCTGTCACTCCTATAAATACCCCAAGTCTGTTTTCACATTTGGAACTTTGATGTCATCGGGAAGCCGAACTGCTGACCGTGTGTTTTCTGAAGAATTAATGTGAAAGCAAGTTAAAAGTGTATTCTATCTGTTTCTACTCATTTCTTCTACAGTTTTGCTTTGATTCATGCCAAATATGTATTTCCGCTATATGTTCGGTAGGTACTAGCTCGAATTGACTCAATTGACTGTCAAACTCAGTCCTACAATTGGTATCAAAGCCAGTTGTGAGCTAGTTTCCACGAATCAAAGCTTTTTACCTACACATTTTGGGTTTCTGACATTTCCGACGGACAGAATGGACTGAAAACTTGTCACATAGTGTAAAACTATGTAATATCAAACCCTTGAGAAGTTCAGGCTTAAAATCGGCTTAAAAGTGATCCAAAACTGCTCGTGAATAGGTTCTGCTTTTCTGTCATTAGTGGAGGTTCGATTTTGGGTCCGCTTATTAGGTCATGGTTGTTGTAGATCCGCTCTAGAGGTCCGCTCATAGGGACATAATTGTAGTAGGTTCGCTCTAGAGATCCGCTTCTAGTTACACATTTGTTGGAGTTCCGCTCAAGAGGTCCGCTCGTAGTTACAGTTATTTGAGGTCCGCTTTTGGGGTTCGCTCATTGTGACTTTATAGAGGTTCGCTTGTGTGGTTCGTTTGTGGTGACATAGTCTGGTTCGCTCTTATGGTTCGCTTATACAGACAACACTTAGGTCCGCTTATTTGACCTTAGGCAGTTCCGCTTATACGTACACTTAGTGTATAGGTCCGCTTATTTGACCTGTTAGTGTGTGAATTTCATATTTTGAGTGTTCAAGTCCGTTTTGTACGTGATCAAGTGTTGGAAGTTCAATTTGTGTGGAAAGTTTTTGATAAAAACAACATGTTTTGTGAAAAAGCTAAACATTTTCAAAACTTGTCATTAAAAATGGAACACCCAGATTTTTCCAACATGTTTGCGGGAAGTGGTGCGGCTATCCAAAGTCCGGCTAGTATCGTACAGAATGTCAACATGGAAAATGAATTGGGAACGATGCAAAAGCCACCCAAACTGATGTGCTTAGATGAATATGCTGGATGGTCCGGAAGGTTTAAAAATTGGGTTCAGGCCAACCATTTCGAGTGTTGGATGAAGATCGAAAAGAAATACGTACCTCCAGTTGATGGGCTCGGGATGGTTAAACATATTGGAAGTCTTACAGATACTGAACAGACAGAGTTCAAAGCTGAAAAGAAAATGGTGAGCATCTTGCAGCAAGCCATTAAAGAAGACATCCTCGTATTGCTACAACATGACGAAAGTTCTCAGTCAATCTGGCAAGCGCTACAACTGAAGTTTAAAGGAAGTGTTTCTATGATCAAGAATAAAAATTCGCTTATCAAGAAAGAATTCAATATTTTTACTAGGATCAAAGGAGAGTCAACAAAACAGTTAATCGAATGATATTGCCACCTTGTAGTTGAAATGAAAAGATTAGAAATTAAAAAAACAGATGAAGAATGGATTGATAAACTTTGTGATGCACTTCCATATGATGAGTGGGGAACGTATCTTATGATGCTGATAAACAGTTCTGATTTTGTGAATCTCAATCTGAGTTCATTTATTGAAAAGATCGAAGCTCACGAGCTTGAGTTGTTAAAGAAAAAGAAGATGAATTCTGCTAGCATGCAACAAGACGTATCTTTATACTACAAAGGCAGTCCTTCAGTTGCGAATCTTCAAAGTCCAAAGATACAAACAGGATTCAGTGCTGATAACACTTCAAATGCTACATCAAGTTCTCATCAATCAAGCAGTTCTACACCTTTCGCGAATTTTGAGCCGAATGTCAAAGTTCAGGAACAGTCTTCGCCTCAAAGCTCTACCGGATCAAATCATAAGGCGTATGTTTCTGGAGTACAGTGTAATATCGCAGTGAATATCAAAAATGGAAACGAGATAACAGAAACTGCTGCGAAGCAACATATTGCACTACTCGCTTCCGTTCTCGAGGCATATGAAGGTCTAGTTGCGGGGAGAATTGGAAATCCGGACATGACAAAGGAGGACTATGACCAAATAGACCCCGAGGAGCTTGAACTGATTGACATTAAATGGTGTATGGCAAGCTTAGTTCGTCGTGCTCAAAGATTCATGGAAATCACGGGAAGAAACCGTTTATCAGGTCCAGATCAGAAGTTGGGATTTGATAAGTCGAAAGTAACCTGTTTCAAGTGTAAAGAACGTGGTCACTTTAAACGAGAGTGTCCAAACCGTGAAGTCAACAATCACCAAAACCCGTTCACCAATGATTACTAACGACAGGCAATCTACCATCGACCGAACCAACAACAAACTGTTCAAAGGCCACAGATAGAAAATAAGCCTGAAAAGGCATTGATTGTGAACCAAGATGATGAACAGGTAGCTGCAGGTTTTAGTTGGGATAAATATATCCCTGGTAGAGATGATCAGGCTATGATGGCAGAGGTGGTTGAGATTTCTGAGG
Source organism: Helianthus annuus (assembly GCF_002127325.2). NCBI lineage: Eukaryota > Viridiplantae > Streptophyta > Magnoliopsida > Asterales > Asteraceae > Helianthus > Helianthus annuus. The sequence goes on from NC_035441.2 coordinate 66,067,066, forward strand.
TAGTGTCTGAATCGGAGATTGTTGATGAAGTTGTTTCTGAAGTTATTGAAGAGATTCCTACGGAAAATGTTATAGATGTTGAGGAAATAGCCGCTGAAGTATACTATTATCAATCACAACAGGAGGAGTTAGTTTATACTATGGAATCAATTATGCCTCCTAATGTGTTTGATTCTTTTGCAGGTTATTTCGAGGAACCAAGAACCGGATCTTGTCCTAGATTTGAGGAGAAGAAAGAAGCCGTCGAAGAAGTGATTGACGTGTCTAAAGAGATGACCGGAGAAGTTCTGAAAGACATTGCGGACAAAGCTCTAATGGGAAAGCTTAAAGAGGTAGATTCAGAACCCAAGGAGTCACAGTCTGTCGATAAGGTGTCGGTTAACAGAGAGGAATCTGGAGTTCAGGAGGTCAGATCTGTCAAACAGTCTCTGTCTGAGTCAAAGCATGTCGGTAAAACTGATTGTGATGAAAAGGTTGATGAAAAAGTTGTTCCAATCTTCGAAACGCCATGCCAACGTTTTTTACAACCATGCGTGGAGTGTCTTGAAAAAGACACTAAGTATCGGGAATTGAAACATCATTCAGATATGATTAAGTTTGATCTTGAACAATTGAAAGAAGCTTATGATACCTTAGCCAGATCAATTAAGATGATTCAAAAAGAAAGTGTCGAAAATGATAAAGCTACTAAATTGGCTAAAGCTACACAGTTTGATAAACAAAAGGAAGTCAATTATCATCTTGACACAATTGCGTCACTAAGAAAAGAACTTGAATTGGCTAAGATAGAGAATGACAGGATTGACAAAAATTTAATGAGCTATGTGGCTTCGTCTTATGTTTTGGAACAAATCGTCCCTCAACAGCCACATGCTACACCTGTTTTCAAGAGTGTTCCACCCCCAATGTGGAATCACTATACTCAGAAATATCCAGATGGGGTGGAAGGTGCTTTAAATCTTAAGCTGAAAACAACTGAGAGTGTTTTACCTGACAACATTGATATCACTTTCATTGCATCTGACACTGATAACGAATCTCAGGTTATCAAAGATGTTGTCGATCAGGTGTTGGATGAGGAAAGTGAGAAATCTGAAAAGGCTCATTCTGAGAAGTCTGTCAGTGATTTTGAAGACGAAGGAAATTTCTTAGATCGATATGTACCGAAATCAGAAAAGAGTACGAATGATAATCAGATCATGGTGGTATACACTATGGTTGGAACTGACAAACTTTATTCCGACTTCGAGTACCCACTTCAGAATGTCAAGATCGAAAATGTCGAGAAAGTGTTTAAACTGATTGAATTGAACACTAACGAAATTAATAACAATGAATTCTTTTCGAAACTGAAAAATCGTTTGTTATCTCACGTCCCACAAGTTCGGAAAAGAAAGATGGGGTTGGTAAAGGTCAAAACAAGAAAAATCATCTTAAAAACAAAGGAATTGGGTTTGAAAAGAAAACGGCTAAACAAGTGGTTAAGCCAAAAGAAAAGAAAAATGATGTTTTTGTTGCTGGTCCTAGTACTGATGTTGAAAAGGAATATATTTTTAGTCAAAAAGTTGTGGACGATTTCAATGCAACACAGAAGCTTAAAGAAGAATCGGTCAATACTACTTTTGTCGAGTATGATAAAAGGGTGTGCTATTGCTGCAATGAGATTGGACACATGGCAAAACAGTGTCAAAAAGTGTTTAAGAAACATGTTGTTGAAAAACCAGTTAAAAAACAAATGGTTGAGAAACCAAAGGTTGAAAAACCAAATGTTCAAAAACAAAATGTTAAAAAACAAATGGTTCAAAAATCTCGACCTAAATCACCGGTTGTTTCAAAAGGTAAAAAGGAAATGGTTTCTCCGATCCGTATTTTGAAAAGAGGTGAATCGTTGAAGTCGGAGGATAAGCCGAAATCGACTTTCGAGATTGGCGAATCCTCTAAGACTAAAAAGACTTCAAAGTTTTACCCTAAGAGGAAAATTTTTGAAAATCAGTCTTGGATCGCGAAATCGAAACCATCGGTTGAGATCAAGAAGATGGAGAACGCTTTGAAAATTGATTCAAATGTTGTTAAAGACGACGTTGTTGAGTTTGAATTTGAGCTTGACAAATTTCTTTCAGAATTTCCCACAATTAACAATAAAATAAAACAAAATGTGAAAAGGGAGGTTCCAAATGTCACATTTGATTTTCCGAAAACAAATGAAAAGTGTGATGTTGTGTTCGGGAGTGTGTCGGAAGTAAAGAAATCATGGGCTTCATTGTTTGAATAAATTGTTTTTGTTGGTTGCAGGGGCTGCCCAAGTCAATTCTATCAAGATGGATTATGGACAGTGGAGCTTCACGACATCTGACTGGGACTTTAGCTCTTCTTTATGATGTTAAGTCAATCAATGGAAGCTATGTTGGGTTCGCAGGGAATCAAGGAGGAAGAATTGTCGGTCAAGGAACGCTTACAAACGGAGTGATCTCATTTGACAAAGTGAATTATATAGTCGAGCTGGAAAACAACTTACTGAGTATATCACAGATTTGTGATAAAGATTTTAGTGTACATTTTACTAAATCTGAATGTTTAGTGTTGAAACTAGGGTTCAAAATCCCTGATGAGTTGGTGTTGTTGCGCGCTCCGCGGGTAAATGATCTTTATATTTTGGACATGAGTGTCGCAACGCCAACAACTCATCAAAAACAGTGTTTTGTCACTAAGTCTAAAGCTACTGAAAAGGAATCTATAATGTGGCACCGGAAAATGGGTCACATTCACGTGCGAAAAATGAACTTTTTAGTACATAACGATTTAGTTAAGGGTGTTAATGTGAAAAACTTTCACTTACTTGATGATTGTATTGCATGTAAAAAGGGAAAGCAGACTCGGAAGTCACATCCACCGAAGATGCTCAACTCTATCAGGTTACCTCTTGATAGATTGCACATGGATCTCTTCGGGCCTGTCAACGTCAAGAGCATTAGCGGAGATTTATATTGTCTGGTGGTGACAGACGACTTTACGAGGTTTTCGTGGGTTGTGTGCTTAGAACGAAAAGATCAAACATTCGAGTCATTGATGATGCTTTTCAAGAAGATGGAAACGGTGTACAAACTGCCAATCCGGAGGATTCGGAGCGACAACGGAACGGAATTCAAGAACAACAAGATGTACGAGTTCTGCAACGAGAAGGGAATTCTTCAGGAATTCAGTGCGCCATACACACCATAGCAAACCGGCATAGCTGAACGAAAGAATCGGACCCTGATCGAGACAGCCCGTACGATGTTAGCCGATTCCAAGCTACCAATCTACTTCTGGAGTGAAGCAGTTTCAGCAGCCTGTTACAATTTGAATAGAGTTCTCACTGTTAAGAAATACAAGAAGACTTGCTTTGAGCTGCTGCACCGTTACAAGCCCCTTGAGTTTTTAGAACCGTTTGGATCGCCTTGCACATTTATAGATGAAAATGGTAAATTTGGAGCAAAAGCTAATGAGGGTTTCTTTGTAGGTTACGCAAGCCCGCTGAAGAGGGTGTTCGTACCATGTCTGGGGAAGGTGATTCAAGTCCAACACGTGGATTGTCAGAAGCTTACTCCATCACCACAACTTCCCGGACAAAGATTCCTATTCGATTACGACAAACTCTGGGAGTCGTTTCAATTGCCTGTCGAGCCAAGTGATGAGGAACTAGCTTTTCTGTACCAGTATCAGCAATACATTTCACAAGATCCTGTGTCTAGTCCGCTAGAAGTTTCTCAACCCACCGTGAGTACTCACGACAATGAAGCAGGACCAAGTAGAACTACTCAAGAATCACCAGAGGAACCAGCTCCATCATTTGATGTTTCTGACGACTCAGAGGAGGAACCCGCTCCTACCTTTGACGAGGAGCCAAATGATACTTCGCAGGATGCTGTGGATCAAATCGTTGATCTCGACATTTCGAATTTGGAATCGGAAGTAGTTGTGCCTGACATGGTTATGCCACGGACGTTGTCTTACCACCCTTCAGAACAGATCATTGGTGACCTACAAAGTGGTGTTAAGACCCGACATCAAATAGACCGAGCACTTACTTGTTTTTACTCTTCTATTGCTGATATGCAGAAAGAAGTCTCATTTAAATGTTTCATTTCGCAGATAGAGCCCAGAACCTACAAAGAGGCATTGACAGAAGATAGCTGGGTTAATGCAATGCAGGAGGAGCTGCAACAGTTCGAAAAGCTGGGCGTCTGGAGACTTGTCGATCTGCCTAAGAATCAGAAGTTAATCAAGACGAAATGGGTTTTTAAGTGTAAGCGTGAAGATAGAGGTGTCGTGGTGAGAAACAAGGTACGACTTGTGGTTCAAGGCTTCAGTCAACAGGAAGGAATATGATGAAGTTTACGCACCAGTTGCAAGACTTGAAGCAATTCGATTTTTTCTAGCCTTTGCGTCTTGGAAAGATTTTAAAGTTTATCAACTTGACGTAAAATCTGCCTTCCTGTACGGCACAATCAGAGAAGAAGTGTATGTGGGGCAACCTCCGGGGTTCACAGACCCAGAGCAAAGAAACAAAGTGTATCTACTGTACAAAGCGCTATACGGACTTCACCAGGCCACGAGAGCCTGGTACAAGACGCTTTCGACATACTTGCTGGACAACGGGTTCACAAGAGGCACAGTAGACAGCACTTTGTTCACCAAGGAAGAAGCAGGCCACTTGTTGATTGTGCAAATATATGTTGACGATATCATTTTTGGATCCACCAACGACGACCTGTGCAAAGAATTTGAAAAGGTTATGAAGAAAAAGTTTGAGATGAGCTCAATGGGGGAGATGAAGTTCTTTCTCGGGCTGCAGGTGGAACAAATGCCCAATGGAATCTTCATTCACCAGACGAAGTATGTAAAGGACGTGCTCGATAAATTCGACATGACAGATTGCAGTCCTGCATCCACCCCCCTCGCGCAGAATCATGGAATTTGTCCCGACGAGCAAGGTGTGAAGATGGACGAAACATTGTATCGATCAATCATCGGATCGTTGATGTATCTCACGGCTTCCCGTCCTGACATCATGTATCCGACGTGTCTCTGCGCCACATATCAGTCGAATCCGAAGCAGTCACACCTGACCATAGTGAAACGTATTTTACGGTATTTGAAGGGTTGCCCAAGCATCGGCTTTTGGTACCCTCGATCGGGTGACTTTACTTTGTCTGGTTTCGCTGATTCTGATTTTGGTAGCTGTAAACAGAATGCTAAGTCCACCACTGCTGGGTGCCAGTTCTTCGGAACTCGACTTGTCACCTGGCAGTGCAAGAAACAAACTGCAGTAGCGCTCTATACATGTG